>NW_028320959.1:70000-90675 GCF_062004578.1 Staurois parvus
GACGGTCCGGAGACACCTCACCTGAATGACCCGACAAAGGTCCGGAGACACCTCACCTGAATGACCCGACGAAGGTCCGGAGACACCTCACCTGAATGACCCGACGAAGGTCCAGATACACCTCACCTGAATGACCCGACGAAGGTCCGGAGACACCTCACCTGAATGACCCGACGAAGGTCCGGAGACACCTCACCTGAATGACCCGACGAAGGTCCAGATACACCTCACCTGAATGACCCGACGAAGGTCCGGAGACACCTCCCCTGAATGACCCGACGAAGGTCCGGAGACACCTCACCTGAATGACCCGATGAAGGTCCGGAGACACCTCACATGGATGTCCAGATTCCAGGACAGACAGCTGCAACTCCGGATGGACGCTGGGTTCTGGGGTGGAGACCACTTGGAGGTCCTGTTCAATGTACTCCTCTGTATCCACACTAACAGAAGAAGAGACCAAGAGGGAAGATCATTCAGTTAAAATGCATTTAAGCTGTTCCAACAACTAATTTGTTTCTGGACAACTGCCTCAGTCAAGCATATGAAATTTGTTTTCCATTCGCAAGCGACAAGCCACAAATCTACTGTGAATGACCAATGCTTTTCCAATTCATCTTTAGGATGAATTGGAACAGCAATATTGAACCAGATCATGTCCAATGTCAATACCTAAACTCACAAATAGGCACCAATCACCGCACACTCCAAATACTTGAGGAAAGTTTTCCCAGAAGAGTGGAGGATGCTTTTGGATTTCAATGTCCACTATGCCACAAAGGGAGGTCACCTCCATACCAGAACAAATGGCTTTGGATTTCCATGTCCACCAAGCCACAAAGGGAGGTCGCCTCCATGCCAGAACAGATGGCTTTGGATTTCCATGTCCACCAAGCCACAAAGGGAGGTCGCCTCCATGCCAGAACAGATGGCTTTGGATTTCCATGTCCACCAAGCCACAAAGGGAGGCCACCTCCATGCAAGGGCAGATGGCTTTGGATTTCCATGTCCACCAAGCCACAAAGGGAGGCCACCTCCATACCAGTGCAGATGGCTTTGGATTCCAATGTCCACCAAGCCACAAAGGGAGGCCACCTCCATGCGAGGGCAGATGGCTTTGGATTCCCATGTCCACCAAGCTATGTGGGTGTTGAGAAACTTTAGGCCATATAATGTACTGACTATTCACTTCCTAGCCACTCCATCTTGCCGCAATCACCGCACACTCCAAATACTTGTGGAAAGTTTTCCCAGAAGAGTGGAGGATGCTTTTGGATTCCAATGTTCACTATGCCACCTCCATACCAGTGCAGATGGCCTTGGATTCCCATGTCCACCAAGCCACAAAGGGAGGTCGCCTCCATACCAGTACAGATGGCTTTGGATTTCCATGTTGACCAAGCCACAAAGGGAGGCCACCTCCATACCAGTGCAGATGGCTTTGGATTCCAATGTCCACCAAGCCACAAAGGGAGGCCACCTCCATGCGAGGGCAGATGGCTTTGGATTCCCATGTCCACCAAGCTATGTGGGTGTTGAGAAACTTTAGGCCATATAATGTACTGACTATTCACTTCCTAGCCACTCCATCTTGCCGCCAGGAGCAAAGAGAAGTCTGAAGTCTTCTGCTCTCATGTGACACTGCTGGGTGCCTGAGCAGTCAATCACTGAGTGGAAGGAATAGGCACTAGAAAGGGTAGCATGTCACATCCCCTCTACTTACTTATACCCACAAGTATTGGGTAAATCTCTGCACTCCAAGTAGTCAGAGACAGGGAAGCAAAATCAAGGAAAGTATGTGAAGCTGGGAACAAAGCATAGGTTCGCTTAAAGTGGAATTTCAGGCCAAACCGAACTAATCCCCCCCCCCCCCCCCCCCCCCCCGAACACCTTAGATGACTAACCTGTGTAAAAAATATGTAAATATATATATTTTTTTCATTCTGCTCAGGTCCCATCAAGTGATCCGGCTCCCCTCTGTCAGTCAGCAGTGGCTGCAGGGGAGAGGAGGGAGTGCCGACAATGGAAGGACCATAGGAATCTATGCGTGACGTTACCACTCCCAAGCATTCCAGCTTCTATTGGGCGTGCTTTCGGGTGACTTGTGTCACAATTGTGCATGCGATCTTATTTATTTTTTTTAATTTACTATTTTTTTTTCTCATGAAAGTGGAGTTATCCTTGTACGATATAAAAAGGTGCACGTATTGAAAAAACATGCTGCATGTTTTTGAGGGGGTAAGGGCCGTAACATGGCGCCGGCATTCTGCATGTATTGCGAGCTCCTGGCACCCGCTGCTGGAGGAACTGAAGAGAGGGAACGCCGCCTAGACCTCAGCCCACATGGACTAAACTCAAAGATCCCGTGAAGCGGACACGTACCCTGGGAACCATGTGTGGTCCCCGCTGGGCCCAAGACGTTGATGGCGACAGCTACAGACCCGGGCTGGAGGAGCGAGGCGCCGGGGAGCCGGTGCTGCAGCCCATACAAAGCACGAGCCGAGCCAGGGCTGGATCGGCGGGCTAGAAGCAGTGTTGACACGTTGGGGACTTGAGGATCGCGGTGAGGAGGAGTTTGATGGCAAATGAAGAGCGCTAAGGAGCCCAGGTATCGTTAGTCAGCAGTGGCTGCAGGGGAGAGGAGGAAGAGCAGACAATGGAAGGACCATAGAAATCAAGGCGTGATGTCACCACTCCCAAGTATTCCAGCTTCTATTGGGCGAGCCTTCCTCTTCCCTGGAGCCGCCACTGATCACGTGAGGGCCAGCATGAAAACAGTGTTAGTCTGTGTAGTGGAGTTTGTCACCACAAATCCTCTTTGACTAACCCAAAGATGCTATGATAGCTTTATTGGCTAAGTTCACAAATGGAACATGTTCCACCCGTATTTAGGGTGGAATGTTTAACATGTACCAGCTCCTGTATCCTCTGCCCTCCCTTCCATGTAACAGCAGGCCAGAGATCTTCTCCCGCACCCGTTGTCACTTATTTAAAAACAGCGCAGCAGTCCAGAGCTCCGCCCACATGCCAACGTCATTCATTCAGGGTTCTGTTAATGAATGGACTACAAGTACCGTCTGCTGCCACGGCCAATGGCTTTTAGTTCTCAATGAACTGCAAGGGCACCGGTAAGTGCAAACGTAGTCCAATGATTCTTCCTGCCATTCAGTAACTGGCTGCCAGTGCAGAATGCAGGCATTGCACCTGCGAAATGTTAATTGCGAGTGCAATGCCTTACAGATTGTAGTGTAAAAAAAATAATAAATGCACATTTTCTTTTTACCTGCAAAAAGATGTGCATTTATTTATTTATTTGTAAAGGGTGAACTTATCCTTTAGCCCTGGTTTACCCTGATGCGGTGCGGAAATAGCAAATTCGTATCAGAATCGCACCCCGTTCATGCGAACCGCTGCGGGTGTGTATGTTAACAACACTCCGAAAGCGGTCCGCAAAATGCGGTGCGATGTGCAGAATCGGATCGCGTAGGTGTGAATACCCATGCGATTTGATTCTAGTGCGGACCCAAAAAAGGGTCCTGCACCTTTTTGGTGCGGGTGCGGTGCGATTAGAGCCATACAAAATGTACGGCTCCGATCGCACCGCACACAAATCACATGTGATCTGCAGGGAATGTGGTGCGGTTCCTGTGCGCATCACAAGTGATATACCGCACCGCATGTATGTGAACCCGGGCTGAATCTCCATGAGTAGATGGGCTTGTCACTTCTCTCCTGTATTACAGTCATTGCAGATATAAAGCAAACATTAAAACCTGGATTAAAAAACATTTATGAAAAGCAAAAAAAAAAAAGCTACAGTGTCTGATTCAGTTGAAAGGCAACTTCCCACATTACCCAGAATCAGTACCATGAAGCAGTGGATGTGTACTGAAAACTGGAGGAACCTGTAATGGTTCCTAGTCAATACCTGGACTCTGAGAGCAGGACAGACCCATCCTTAGCCACCACCTCATCTTCTTGCTCCAGGCTGCCGATGCGGAAGCTGGCCTTTTGCACCCGTCCGCTTGGAGAGGCTCCGGGAGATCCCTGTGTCTCTCGGAAGCATCGGAGATGGCCACACAGCGTCATCAGGAAGTTGGTGATATCGATCTCCTGCAGCTGCTCTTCACAATAATCCACCGCCGTCAGGAGGTCCTGGTGTGACACCCAGAGTGACTGCTGAAGAGCTTTGAACATGGCTGGAAAAATAAGGCAGATTAGTATCATGGGAATGGCTTTAATAAACTTGGGAGTCCAGCAGGAGAGAACTCAGGCTGGACTGACAACACTTCTTGTGATCCCTGTAGAGGAGAGGCTGTGTTGTCACTCAAACAGGAAGTTAGCAGCACACTGGATTAAAGTATGATCAACACACTGTAATGGGAGTCACTTTGGATGGGGGGCCCATGGAACACAGCTCACTTTGGAGAGGTGGGGAGACCCCTGTTTCAGCTCCCCATATCCCTATTGTGTGTAAGTCACCCTGTGCCTGTTAGGGGTAAAGGGTGATCTGTCCTAATATTGGGGTGGGGGGTTTGTGGATTAATGCCATGTGGTTGCATCCCATTGTTCTATTGTGTGTCTTGCTTGGAAGCAAACTATTATGAGATGTATGTGTTTATGTGTATTCGCTTCATGGGGGGGGGTCTCTAGCAACCTTCCCTCCTGATGGGACCGTCTGTTGGTGTCTCTTTACTAAATGTAGATTGCCCCGCCCTGTGTCATTATGCGGGGGGGGGGGGGGGGTTGTTCCCTTGAATGTATATATCTCGTATCTGTTAAAATAAACTAGGCTATTTCCTGGTTTACTTCAAGACTGGTGTCCTCTAGTCGTCTTGTTTGGTGGGCTGTGGTGTCTGTGGTCGGTGTTCGGACGGGGAAGCGGTAGTCTAATGGAAATACCCAAGCGCAGTCTGGGGTCGGTTCCGTTACACACATTTTTATGTACTTGCAGCATAGTTAAAGAGTAACTCCACTTTTGAGAAAAAAAAAATATTCCCCTCTGGGTGATCAATATACAGTGGGGCAAAAAAGTATTTAGTCACCACCAATTGTACAAGTTCTCCCACTTACAAAGATGAGAGAGGCCTGTAATTGGCATCATAGGGAGACCTCAACTATGAGAGACAAAATGAGAAAACAAATCCAGACAATCCCATTGGCTGATCTGGAAAGAATTTATTTGCAAATTATGGTGGAAAATAAGTATTTGGTGAATATGAAAAGTTCATGTCAATACTTTGTTATATATCCTTTGTTGGCAATGACAGAGGTCAGACGTTTCCTGGAAGTCTTCACAAGGTTGGCACACACTGTTGCTGGTATGTTGGCCCATCCTCCATGCAGATCTCCTCTAGAGCAGTGATGTTTTGGGGCTGTCGCTGGGCAACACGGACTTTCAACTCCCTCCAAAGGTTTTCTATGGGGTTGAGATCTGGAGACTGGCTAGGCCATTCCAGGACCTTGAAATGCTTCTTACGAAGCCACTCCTTCGTTGCCCGGGCAGTATGTTTGGGATCATTGTCATGTTGGAAGACCCAGCTGATGGAAGGAGGTTTGCACTCAAAATCTCACGATACATGGCCCCATTCATTCTGTCCTGTACATGGATCAGTCGTCCTGGTCCCTTTGCGGAGAAACAGCCCCAAAGCATGATGCTGCCACCGCCATGCTTCACAGTAGGTATGGTGTTCTTTGGATGCAACTCAGCATTCTCTCTCCTCCAAACACGACGCGTTGTGTTTCTACCAAACAGTTCTATTTTGGTTTCATCTGACCATATGACATTCTCCCAATCCGCTTCTGGATCATCCAAATGCTCTCTAGCAAACTTCAGACGGGCCCGGCCATGTACTGGCTTAAGCAGGGGGACACGTCTGGCACTGCAGGATCTGAGTCCCTGGCGGCGTAGTGTGTTACTGATGGTAGCCTTTGTTACGTTGGTCCCAGCTCTCTGCAGGTCATTCACTAGGTCCCCCCGTGTGGTCCTGGGATTTTTGCTCATCGTTCTTGTGATCATTTTGACCCCAGGGGGTGAGATCTTGCGTGGAGCCCCAGATGGAGGGAGATTATCAGTGGTCTTGTATGTCTTCCATTTTCTAATTATTGCTCCCACAGTTGACTTGTTCACACCAAGCTGCTTGCCTATTGCAGATTCAGTCTCCCCAGCCTGGTGCAGGTCTACAATTGTGTTTCTGGTGTCCTTCGACAGCTCTTTGGTCTTCACCACAGTGGAGTTTGGAGTGGACTGTTTGAACTTGTTATCAGTATAAAAGACACCTGTCCTCAACCTCAAACAGGTGCCATTGATACAGGTAATGAGTGCAGGACAGAGGAGCCTCTTAAAGAAGAAGGTACAGGTCTGTGAGAGCCAGAAATCTTGCTTGTTTGTAGGTGACCAAATACTTATTTTCCACCATAATTTGCAAATAAATTCTTTCCAGATCAGCCAATGTGATTGTCTGGATTTGTTTTCTCATCTTGTCTCTCATAATTGAGGTCTACCTATGATGCCAATTACAGGCCTCTCTCATCTTTGTAAGTGAGAGAACTTGCCCAATTGGTGGTGACTAAATACTTTTTTGCCCCACTGTACATTGCAATGATGTTCACAAACTTTGTTGCAGATTCTTGCTAATTGTTTTTTTGAAGAAATAGCTGTTTGTCTGTGTCCATGTAAAGAATGAATCTGTACGGGAATAACTTCATAATTCTCAATCAGCTGCTACACCTGCAGGGTTCTAATGACAAAAGTGGCAGGGTCTGCACCCCTTTAGACGTGATTTCCTTTTGGAAGTACCTCACCAAAAATGCCATTTTTGTTGCAGGGGATGCCAAACATCTGACTTGTATCTTAGTACAGTGAGTCAATCACACCAGCAGGAAATGACATTTGTGCGGGGTGTTCTGTATACATCTGTGCACAAAACGCCTCCAGGTAGCCATATTGCATTTTACAGAAAATTACATAGCTGCAGATTGAAAAGGAAAGGAAAGGTAATTATAATAACAGTCAATTACAATATGACTTGTGTCACAATTGCATATGTTATATTATTTTTTTCTCATGAAAGTGGAGTTATCCTTATAAGCTATAAAAAAAGTTATTGGGGAGAGGAGGGAGCGCCGACAATGGAAGGACCATAGGAATCTATACGTGACGTCACCACACCCAAGCATTCCAGCTTCTATTGGGCGTGCTTTCGGGTGACTTGTGTCACAATTGTGTATGCTATATTATTTTTTTGATTTACTATTTTTTTCTCATGAAAGTGGAGTTACCCTTTTAAGCTATAAAAAAAAGTGCATGTATTGAAAAAATGTGCTGCACATTTTTGAGGGGGGGGGGGAAAGTGCCCGAACACGGCGCTGTGAGGCCGCATGTATTGCGAGCTCCGGGCGCCCGCCGCTGGAGGAACCGAAGGGACAGAGAGCTGCCTAGAACTCAGTCCACATGGACTAAACTTAAAGATCCCGTGAAGCGGGCAGGTACCCTGGGAGCCCTGTGGGGTCCACATTGGGCCCAAGATGCAGGTGGCGACGGCTGCAGACCTGAGCTGGAGGAGCGAGGCGCCGGAGCCCAGACGCAGCAGGAGCCGAGCCCAGGGTGTATTGGCGGGCTACATAGTTACATAGTTGAGAATAGAATAGCAATAAAAGTGAGCGCTCTTCTGGATAAGCAGCTGGACACTCAAGGAAACCAGATAAAGCCTTGTGAATACATATAAAAATATGTGCAGCGCTGCACATATTTTTATAGTTACATAGTTAGTCTGGCTGAAAAATGACAAAAGTCCATCCAGTTCAACCATTAAAAACAAAAAACAAAAACACACTCACAGTTGATCCAGAGGAAGGCAAAAAAAAAAACCCCAGCAAAGCACGATCCAATTTGCTCCTGCAGGGGAAAAAATTCCTTCCTGATCCCCCGAGAGGCAATCGGATATTCCCTGGATAAACTTTCCCTATAAATGTTACATCCAGTTATATTCTGTGTATCCAAGAAAGAATCCAGGACTTTCCTACAGCAATCCACTGAGCTGGCCACAACCAACTCTGGAGGGAGTCTATTCCACATTCTCACAGCTCTCACTGTGAAGAAACCTTTCCGTGTTTGGAGATGACATTTCTTTTCCTCCAGACATAAAGGGCTAGCAGCAGTGTTGGCACATGGGGAACTTAAAGATCCTGGGTACCGGTGAGCAGGAGGTGGCGGCAAATGAAGAGCGCTTGAGCGCCCAGGTGACTATTGGCTGACTAGCTGTATTGAAGCTCCTGGACGCCCGGGTGAGTTGGGAGAGCGGGGGGTTCGGAGGATAAGGAGGTGGTTCAGCACAGAAGGAGAGTCTCCCCCCTATAGTATAGAGAATACCCCCCACACACCCAGGGCAGCTTCCTTGGGAGACTGAGGACCCTGAAACTCAAGTACCCCCGTCCATATCCCTTTTCCTAATTTGCATTTCCTCCCTTTGTATTTTTGTAAATTGTAGGAGTATATGAAGAAGGAAAAAAAAAAAAAAAAAAAAAAGGTGCTGCATGTTTTTTTTGTCCTGACATACATCAGGCCAATCCTGGAAATCAAAATTAGAAGCTTCTCTTAGATCCCCCAGCAGGGAGGTAGTCCCACCTTTCACATAGCACTGGTGGTAGTGCTCTTGCAGCAGGTTGCAGTGGTTGACAAGTTCCTTTTGTCGGTGGTGTATGAACGGACTGGCCGTCGGTCGTTCTTGCGACAGAGACCTGCGAGGATGCAGAAGATGAATTTCTGAGCAGATCGTCATTAGTAAATATATATATATATATATATCTATCACAGTAAATCCTACTGAATAAAACAGGTGTGGGGGGGTGGGGGCCTAAATTGTTTGGAACAAAGGGGGTCGATTTACTAAAGGCAAAACAAACTATGCACTTTGCAAAGCGCAGTTGCGTTCTGAAAGTGCGGGTTGCTCCAGATTTAGTAAATGAAGCAAAGCTTCCCTTTGCCAAGAACACCCAATCACGTGCAAGGAAAATAAAAGATAAACATTTTTGCTTGCACATGATTGGATGATGGAAGTCAGAAGAGCTTCTGCTCATATACTAAGCTCTGGAGCAACTGCACTTTGCAAAGTGCACAGTCTAATTCAGGGGCGGACTGACCATTTGGAAACTCAGGCACTGCCCGAGGTCAGTAGGGGGCCCCATGAGATGCCCCTGGTACCTTTTTCATAGGCTTTTTTGAGTTTGGGCAAGGACACAGGGGCCCCATGATCCCCTATTGCCCGGGGGCCCCATGAGTTGTCAGTCCGCCCCTCGTCTAATTACTTTTAGTAAATCAACCCCAAAGACCTGCACATAGACATGAGATGACAGAATGAGTGTCATTACCAGACACAGCTGCTGCTTCTTTATCCACGGCCAAACAGGGTTCTATGGGGCAGCACAGTGGCTAAGTGCTTAGCACTGCCACCTGCAAGTACTAGAGTCCTTGGTTCAAATCTCAACCACAACACCACCTGCCTGGAGTTTGCATGTGCTCCCTGTGCCTGCGTGGGTTTCCTCCGGTTTCATCCCACACTCCAAAGACATGCTGGTAGGTTACTTAGCTCCAGTCTATATTGGCCCTAGCATGTGTATGTATGAATGTAAGTTAGGGACCTTAGATTGTACACCCCTTGTGGGTTAGGGACTGATGTGAATGTACAATATATATGTAAAGCGCTGCGTAAATTGATGGCGCAATATAAGTACCTGAAATAAAAAAATAATAAATCTATTTCCTGGAATCAATCTGCAATTAGCTCAGGCATAGGCTGAGCTGAGAACCCTCCATCCCCTCCTGAAGACTGCTAGGATGTATGACCTTGTTTGTCTAGGCATGGAAATCAGGAAGTATCTGAAGAAATGTAGAAAAAAAAAAAAAAGGGAGAGTGCATGTGATCAGCACATGGCCAAACAGCACTGTCCAGAAAGAGGTCAGGGGTTCTGCATCCTGCTAGAGCAGAAAGAAAACTCCTCCTCCAAGCTTTAACCAGTGCTCTCCTGAACACTGATAGGTTAGCTTTAGTGAATGCAGGGTCCGGGGAGAGCGGATATAGGGAATGCGGGGTCCAAGGAGAGCGGATATAGTGAATGCGGGGTCCGGGGAGAGCGGATATAGGGAATGCGGGGTCCGGGGAGAGCGGATATAGGGAATGCGGGGTCCGGGGAGAGCGGATATAGGGAATGCGGGGTCCGGGGAGCGCGGATATAGGGAATGCGGGGTCCGGGGAGCGCGGATATAGGGAGTGCGGGGTCCGGGGAGCGCGGATATAGGGAGTGCGGGGTCCGGGGAGCGCGGATATAGCGAGTGCGGGGTCCGGGGAGCGCGGGTATAGCGAGTGCGGGGTCCGGGGAGCGCGGGTATAGCGAATGCGGGGTCCGGGGAGGCGGGGATAGGCGAATGCGGGTCCAGGGGAGAGCGGATATGGCGAATGCGGGGTCCGGGGAGAGCGGATATAGCGAATGCGGGGTCCGGGGAGAGCGGATATAGCGAATGCGGGGTCCGGGGAGAGCGGATATAGCGAATGCGGGGTCCGGGGAGAGCGGATATAGCGAATGCGGGGTCCGGGGAGAGCGGATATAGCGAATGCGGGGTCCGGGGAGAGCGGATATAGCGAATGCGGGGTCCGGGGAGAGCGGATATAGCGAATGCGGGGTCCGGGGAGAGCGGATATAGCGAATGCGGGGTCCGGGGAGAGCGGATATAGCGAATGCGGGGTCCGGGGAGAGCGGATATAGCGAATGCGGGGTCCGGGGAGAGCGGATATAGCGAATGCGGGGTCCGGGGAGAGCGGATATAGCGAATGCGGGGTCCGGGGAGAGCGGATATAGCGAATGCGGGGTCCGGGGAGAGCGGATATAGCGAATGCGGGGTCCGGGGAGAGCGGATATAGCGAATGCGGGGTCCGGGGAGAGCGGATATAGCGAATGCGGGGTCCGGGGAGAGCGGATATAGCGAATGCGGGGTCCGGGGAGAGCGGATATAGCGAATGCGGGGTCCGGGGAGAGCGGATATAGCGAATGCGGGGTCCGGGGAGAGCGGATATAGCGAATGCGGGGTCCGGGGAGAGCGGATATAGCGAATGCGGGGTCCGGGGAGAGCGGATATAGCGAATGCGGGGTCCGGGGAGAGCGGATATAGCGAATGCGGGGTCCGGGGAGAGCGGATATAGCGAATGCGGGGTCCGGGGAGAGCGGATATAGCGAATGCGGGGTCCGGGGAGAGCGGATATAGCGAATGCGGGGTCCGGGGAGAGCGGATATAGCGAATGCGGGGTCCGGGGAGAGCGGATATAGCGAATGCGGGGTCCGGGGAGAGCGGATATAGCGAATGCGGGGTCCGGGGAGAGCGGATATAGCGAATGCGGGGTCCGGGGAGAGCGGATATAGCGAATGCGGGGTCCGGGGAGAGCGGATATAGCGAATGCGGGGTCCGGGGAGAGCGGATATAGCGAATGCGGGGTCCGGGGAGAGCGGATATAGCGAATGCGGGGTCCGGGGAGAGCGGATATAGCGAATGCGGGGTCCGGGGAGAGCGGATATAGCGAATGCGGGGTCCGGGGAGAGCGGATATAGCGAATGCGGGGTCCGGGGAGAGCGGATATAGCGAATGCGGGGTCCGGGGAGAGCGGATATAGCGAATGCGGGGTCCGGGGAGAGCGGATATAGCGAATGCGGGGTCCGGGGAGAGCGGATATAGCGAATGCGGGGTCCGGGGAGAGCGGATATAGCGAATGCGGGGTCCGGGGAGAGCGGATATAGCGAATGCGGGGTCCGGGGAGAGCGGATATAGCGAATGCGGGGTCCGGGGAGAGCGGATATAGCGAATGCGGGGTCCGGGGAGAGCGGATATAGCGAATGCGGGGTCCGGGGAGAGCGGATATAGCGAATGCGGGGTCCGGGGAGAGCGGATATAGCGAATGCGGGGTCCGGGGAGAGCGGATATAGCGAATGCGGGGTCCGGGGAGAGCGGATATAGCGAATGCGGGGTCCGGGGAGAGCGGATATAGCGAATGCGGGGTCCGGGGAGAGCGGATATAGCGAATGCGGGGTCCGGGGAGAGCGGATATAGCGAATGCGGGGTCCGGGGAGAGCGGATATAGCGAATGCGGGGTCCGGGGAGAGCGGATATAGCGAATGCGGGGTCCGGGGAGAGCGGATATAGCGAATGCGGGGTCCGGGGAGAGCGGATATAGCGAATGCGGGGTCCGGGGAGAGCGGATATAGCGAATGCGGGGTCCGGGGAGAGCGGATATAGCGAATGCGGGGTCCGGGGAGAGCGGATATAGCGAATGCGGGGTCCGGGGAGAGCGGATATAGCGAATGCGGGGTCCGGGGAGAGCGGATATAGCGAATGCGGGGTCCGGGGAGAGCGGATATAGCGAATGCGGGGTCCGGGGAGAGCGGATATAGCGAATGCGGGGTCCGGGGAGAGCGGATATAGCGAATGCGGGGTCCGGGGAGAGCGGATATAGCGAATGCGGGGTCCGGGGAGAGCGGATATAGCGAATGCGGGGTCCGGGGAGAGCGGATATAGCGAATGCGGGGTCCGGGGAGAGCGGATATAGCGAATGCGGGGTCCGGGGAGAGCGGATATAGCGAATGCGGGGTCCGGGGAGAGCGGATATAGCGAATGCGGGGTCCGGGGAGAGCGGATATAGCGAATGCGGGGTCCGGGGAGAGCGGATATAGCGAATGCGGGGTCCGGGGAGAGCGGATATAGCGAATGCGGGGTCCGGGGAGAGCGGATATAGCGAATGCGGGGTCCGGGGAGAGCGGATATAGCGAATGCGGGGTCCGGGGAGAGCGGATATAGCGAATGCGGGGTCCGGGGAGAGCGGATATAGCGAATGCGGGGTCCGGGGAGAGCGGATATAGCGAATGCGGGGTCCGGGGAGAGCGGATATAGCGAATGCGGGGTCCGGGGAGAGCGGATATAGCGAATGCGGGGTCCGGGGAGAGCGGATATAGCGAATGCGGGGTCCGGGGAGAGCGGATATAGCGAATGCGGGGTCCGGGGAGAGCGGATATAGCGAATGCGGGGTCCGGGGAGAGCGGATATAGCGAATGCGGGGTCCGGGGAGAGCGGATATAGCGAATGCGGGGTCCGGGGAGAGCGGATATAGCGAATGCGGGGTCCGGGGAGAGCGGATATAGCGAATGCGGGGTCCGGGGAGAGCGGATATAGCGAATGCGGGGTCCGGGGAGAGCGGATATAGCGAATGCGGGGTCCGGGGAGAGCGGATATAGCGAATGCGGGGTCCGGGGAGAGCGGATATAGCGAATGCGGGGTCCGGGGAGAGCGGATATAGCGAATGCGGGGTCCGGGGAGAGCGGATATAGCGAATGCGGGGTCCGGGGAGAGCGGATATAGCGAATGCGGGGTCCGGGGAGAGCGGATATAGCGAATGCGGGGTCCGGGGAGAGCGGATATAGCGAATGCGGGGTCCGGGGAGAGCGGATATAGCGAATGCGGGGTCCGGGGAGAGCGGATATAGCGAATGCGGGGTCCGGGGAGAGCGGATATAGCGAATGCGGGGTCCGGGGAGAGCGGATATAGCGAATGCGGGGTCCGGGGAGAGCGGATATAGCGAATGCGGGGTCCGGGGAGAGCGGATATAGCGAATGCGGGGTCCGGGGAGAGCGGATATAGCGAATGCGGGGTCCGGGGAGAGCGGATATAGCGAATGCGGGGTCCGGGGAGAGCGGATATAGCGAATGCGGGGTCCGGGGAGAGCGGATATAGCGAATGCGGGGTCCGGGGAGAGCGGATATAGCGAATGCGGGGTCCGGGGAGAGCGGATATAGCGAATGCGGGGTCCGGGGAGAGCGGATATAGCGAATGCGGGGTCCGGGGAGAGCGGATATAGCGAATGCGGGGTCCGGGGAGAGCGGATATAGCGAATGCGGGGTCCGGGGAGAGCGGATATAGCGAATGCGGGGTCCGGGGAGAGCGGATATAGCGAATGCGGGGTCCGGGGAGAGCGGATATAGCGAATGCGGGGTCCGGGGAGAGCGGATATAGCGAATGCGGGGTCCGGGGAGAGCGGATATAGCGAATGCGGGGTCCGGGGAGAGCGGATATAGCGAATGCGGGGTCCGGGGAGACCGGATATAGCGAATGCGGGGTCAGGGGAGAGCGGATATAGCGAATGCGGGGTCCGGGGAGCGCGGATATAGGGAATGCGGGGTCCGGGGAGCGCGGATATAGTGAGTGCGGGGTCCGGGGAGAGCGGATATAGTGAATGCGGGGTCCGGGGAGCGCGGATATAGTGAGTGCGGGGTCCGGGGAGAGCGGATATAGTGAATGCGGGGTCCGGGGAGAGCGGATATAGTGAATGCAGGGTCCGGGGAGAGCGGATATAGTGAATGCAGGGTCCGGGGAGAGCGGATATAGTGAATGTGGGGTCCGGGGAGAGCGGATATAGTGAATGCGGGGTCCGGGGTTTAGTAACACTAAGTATTAACAGATACTCTAATCAGTCAACCCCTATAACTAAATCTCCAAATCTTAACCCTCCAATCTCTGGTCCTAACATTAACCTGACCCCGGCCTCAAGCCTAGGTCCTAGGACTGTCTGATCACAACAAATAATATGCCTGCTTGGTAGAAACAATGCTATGTCATCATCATTCAGAGATCTCATGTCCATGGCTCGCTGTTGATGACATATCAGGATGCCTAGGTACTTGGTCATGTGATCTCTGCTGCAGGGAATAATCAGCGTTCAGATTGGCTGATCCTCTCCAACATATCATGTGTCCAAGTGCCTAGATCCCAGCACTATAGGGAGTCTGGGGTTGCATTTTCTCCAGGAAAGGAAAACATTTTGGCCTGGTGCCCCTTAGTCTGGAAAAACACAACATATAGTTACGGTAAATAAAAACTCCAGGCAAACAGCTGAATATACAGCAGAAATCCATGTAATTGTAATAAATTGAGTTATCTGCCAAAAGAGACCCAAATACTGCACAGCCAATTAGAGATTTAGGCTCCATGTACACGAGACGTTTGGAAAACATTTCTGAACAATGGAAACTGACTGCTGGAAAACGTAGGTTAAAATAGGTCTGTTTATCTGCGTTTGCATACCGCGTTTACGTTTAGACTCATCCACCTTACTAACCGTTCTGTATCTGACACCCCTCTCTGCCAATCCCTCCATTCAGTGTCCTCCATCCCTCTCTGCCAATCCCTCCACTGACCTCCATTCAGTGTCCTCCACCCCTCTCTACCAATCCCTCCACTGGCCTCCACTCAGTGTCCTCCACCCCTCTCTGCCAATCCCTCCACTGGCCTCCATTCAGTGTCCTCCACCCCTCTCTGCCAATCCCTCCACTGACCTCCACTGAGTGTCCTCCTCCCCTCTCTGCCAATCTCTCCAATGGCTTCCATTCGGTGTCCTCCATCCCTCTCCACCAATCCCTCCACTGACCTCCACTCAGTGTCCTCCACCCCTCTCTGCCAATCCCTCCACTGGCTTCCCGTTGCCCAATGGATAAAATTGAAAACATTAACAATCACATATAAAGCCATATATAACTCCGCCCTAAATTACATCACCAATCATCTTGTCTCCAAATATCACACAAACTGTACTCTCCGCTCCTCACAAGACCTCCGGCTCTCTAGCTCCCTTGTCTCCTTCTCCCATGCTCGTCGCCAGGACTTCTCCAGAGCTTCCTCCATCCTCTGGAACTCTCTACCCAAATCAGACTATCGCCTACTCTGCTCACTTTTAGGCGATCTCTGAAAACCGATCTCTTCAGGGAAGCCTATCCTGCTCTCAGCTAATAATGGAATCTTCTACTCTTCCAACCAGTCCATCCCCCACAGTTACTACCTTTTGTACCACTAGCCCCTCCCTCCTAGATTGTAAGCTCCCAGGATCAGGGCCCTCCTAACCCTCTTGTATTGAACTGTATTGTTGCTGTATTGTCTCCCGTTATATTGTAAAGCGCTGAGCAAACTGTTGGCGCCATATTATTATTATTATACAGGATTTATATATTATTATTATTATTATACAGGATTTATGGCACCAACAGTTTGCTCAGCACTTTACAATATAACGGGAGACAATACAGCAACAATGCAGTTCAATACAAGAGGGATAGGAGGGCCCTGATCCTGGGAGCTTACAATCTAGGAGATATAATAATAATAATAATAATAATAATAAAACAGTTTTTTTAAAGTTACCCTCAGGAGACGTTCTTTGTGGGGTTCCTGCCCGGCTTTTTTCCTTTTTTTCATACTGCGCTATTGTTAGGTTGTTTACTGGTCCAGGTTTGACGTTGCTAGCCACCATTTGTTTACAGCTACTAGCTTTAGTCACTGTTGTTGCGGTTTATTTCTTTGGAACCGTATTTGGTTTTGTATTCACCCATACTGTCAAATCAAGCCCCTGCGTGGGCAGACCTAGTGCTTTTATTGTTATTCTTCTTCACTGAAAAAAAAACGATTGAACCAGAAAAACAATAAAAACTAGTGGGGGAAAAAAAAAAAAAAAAAAAAAAGGATGGTGGCCATTGCATGACAGCCCAGAGTGGCATCATTTCCGTGTTTAGGTTTTCAGATGAGGGGAGGGTAAAACTACAGCTCAACCGCCTGGTTTGACCACGCCTAGGCTGCCCGTGTGAACAAGACCTTACTGGGTAGCAAATATGTGTTTGTTGCAAGAGAGGTTAGCAAAGATGACACATCCTTCAGAACATTAAACATATATGTATTTCTACTGCATGGGCGGCTGTTTGCGTGGAATTTAACATGAGAACATTTCTTGCTCTAAACAGGTTGTAGAATAATGTACACTGGAGATTGTGACCTGGACATGTTGTACCCGTCACCTGAAACGTATGCTTTATCCATAACCACATACAGAAAGTAGTTTAGGTGATACCTTATCATGACTAACTTATGTTACTAAAGAAGTATGCTTTTGGAACCCCTTAAATGCCTTCCCCAGGCTTCATGGAATTCTCAAGGAAACCGAGGATGGGATCTAAGAGGACCCAAAAGCTTGCATCTCGAATAACTTGAGTTAGCAAAGAAAAGAGATGACTTAAAGCGGAGTTCCACCCATTTTTACTCATTTGCCTTATTAGATAGTCCCTGGGAAAAAAAGCACAAGTTGGATTTTTTTTTTTTGTTATACATACCTTTTTATCCTCTGCAAGCCTGCAGTTCCGGTCCCGACCGCCTAGGCCAGGGGTAGGCAACCTGCGGCTCTCCAGCTGTTGCAGGACTACAAGTTCCATCATGCCTCTGCAAGTCATAGCTGTAAGGCTACGTTCACACTAGCCTTGTGCGCAGACGGCAGAGAGGCGTTTGGGAAGTGTTTTTACCGCTTCCCAAACGCCTCTGCCAATTCTGCACATTACAGCACATGGTGCTGTTCTAACGGGAGCGTTTGCGTCGCATCAAAACGGACGCCTCTGGTCGAGTCAGGAGGCTTTGAAGCCTCCTATTCTCGTCTATGGTGCCGCTCCTCAAACGCCCGGCCGGCGTTTGCGGTGGCGACGCGGTTGCGGGGCATTTGCGGAGCGGTAACACCACTCAAACTGTATTATAGGCGTTTGTGGGGAGTTATTAACGCTCAGCAAACGCCTAGCAACCGCCACTAAACCGCGCATGCGGCGTTTGCGGAGCGTTTGCTGAGTGTTAAAAAACGCTCCGCAAACGCCGGACCAACGCTTGCCAAACGCTATAGGGGCGTTTTACCAACGCTTGCCAAACAGCCAAGTGTGAACGAGCCCTAACTGTCAATTTTGCAATGTCTCATGGGAAATGTAGTTCCACAACAGCTAGAGAGCCGCAGGTTGCCTACCCCTGGCCTAGGCGATTACGTAGATTGGCGATTTGCAAGGTCTCTTGGGATGTCGTTTCCTGTGTCCCAGGACTCCTTTGGTTTCCTGTGTTCGCGAGCCTTCCTTGCAGTGCTGTACAGGTTGCCTGAGGGGGGCGGGAACTTCATTCGTCCCCACCGTTGCTTTGGCAACCTGTACTGCACACGTCGCGCCGAGCATTGTGTGTACTGCGCATGCGCGAGAACGAGTGTTGCATGCTGGGATATCCAGCAGCACGAATTCAGGAAGTAAAGACCTGCGGGCTTCAGATGCCCACAGCCATCATGGTGACTGCCTGCTTCACAGATCCTGGTTAATATGAACGAATTGCAAAGTAATTACAATGATTTTAATATTGCATTATTCCAATTTTGAATGATATTTGTAATGTCATCGCGGATCTGGTTTTAAAAAATTTTTTTTTAGGGGGACTGGAACTCCGTTTTAAACTACAGACTCTACATTTGCAAAAAAATAACAAATACAGTAATACAGACACAAGCCATCAGCAGACATTAGGAACTTGAAAAAACCCTGGTGCAGTGTGTTCAGGTGCTGGAACCCAGACCAGCCAAATCTTAGAAGTGCTGGAATAAGGCAGGTATGTCTTGCTTGTCTGTAGGTGTCCCCAGTTGTAGGTATCCCGGAACAAAATTGAGTTGGACTAAGCACTGTTGAGCCATGTCCAGGAAACTTTGTATTTTCTGGACAAGCATCACACAATAAGTGTATATTAATTGGTTTGTGTGAAAGTTATAACGTCTACAAACTATGGTATATACACTGGAATTTACGCAGCTTTTAAGCAGCTCTGACTTCCGACTTCCCTCTCTCATATCTTGAAGCGCTAAATGCCAGGACAGTACGAACACCTCCACCAAATAACCCATTTTTGGAAATTAGACACACCAAGGTGTTTGCTGAGAGGCATGTTGAGTCCATGGAAGAATTTATTTTTTGCCACAAGTTTTTGGTAAATGATAAAAAAAAGTTTCTTTTTTTTTTTAAACACATTAACAAGATATTGTTCACACACGTCATGGGTATAAATGTCATTACACCCCAAAACACATTCCGCTACTTCTCCTGAGTATGGAGATACCATATATGTGAGACTTTTTGGAAGCCTAGCTGTTTTGGGGGGCCCAAAATCCAATGAGCACCTTCAAGCTAATAAAAGCAATAACTTGCACATTTGATTTCCCGACTATCTGTCACGGTTTGGAAGGTCCTAAAATGCCAGGAGAGTACGCACATACCCCAAATGACCCCTTTCTGGAAAGTAGACACTCCAAGCTTTTGATAAGAGGGAGCACGCTGAGTATTTTGCAGATTTCATTTTTTGTCTCAACACTTTGAAAAAAGAAAATAAAAAAGTACATTTTTGTTTCCTTTCCTCATTTTCCAAAAACTTGTGGCAACCTCCATGACTAAGCCCCATGGGCAGGGCAAAAAATGGGTGTAGACTGGGTGTAGACTGGATGGAGTTAGGCTGAGGCTGCTATCACCTATTACCGCAGGGCTTGCATGTGGCTGAGATTTCATGGAGTCAGGACGGACTAATAGCCTGACTTGCATCCTCAGTAGAATATTCAGAATGGGGGGACAAAGATGCTGGAGCAGAGACCCTGCACTTGGTTCCGGTTCACTGATGGTTTAAATGATGAAATCTGATTGGTTCCAGTGGATTCCAGCACAACTGAACACAAGCCATCTCATTAGTACATAGACCCATATATGTAGGTTATAAAAAAGTACAGGACAGCTCCAGCATCACACAAGTCACACACTCATTGTGTTCTGCACATGCAGCTTAAGCAGAGGTTACGCTGTTCCCACAAGGCCACGCAAATGCCGCACCCAGCTCCCAGTTTCCTCCCAATCCATCTCCTTCATATGCAAAGCAGCACTGAGTCTTCATACTACCTGGACTGCACCTCCTGGAAGATTTCCCACGACACTGACTCTTGTCTAAACTCGCTGGGGGAGAGAGGATAGCGTTAGCAGCTCCGGGATCTGTGCTCCGTGTACAGGACCAAGCAGCAAGCTCTTGAGGTTTAAACGGGGTCGTAGTATAGTGTCCACCCCCTAATAACCTCAAATGCTAGCCAGGTGCTCACTGGTGGGTGCCATGTCTCCTAAAGTACAATTTTGTTGTTATGTATATTATATATTTCCCACACTTTGCACATTTTCTTTGAGCATGTCTCATTTTATGATTTCAAATAATATATATATATATATATATATATATATATATATATATATATATATATATATTATATATAAATAAATGAGAGAGAGAGAGAGAGAGAGAGAGAGAGAGAGAGAGAGAGAGAGAGAGAGAGGAGGGGGGAGAGAATTAGAGGGAGGGAGGGAGGGAGGGGAGAGAATTAGAGGAGGGAGGGAGGGGAGAGAATTAGAGGGAGGGAGGGAGGGGAGGGAGGGAGGGAGGGAGGGGAGGGAGGGAGGGGAGAGAATTAGAGGGAGGGAGGGAGGGGAGAGAATTAGAGGGAGGGAGGGAGGGGAGAGAATTAGAGGGAGGGAGGGAGGGGAGAGAGAGGGAGGGAGGGCGGGAGGGCGGGAGGGCGGGGAGAGGGAGGGAGGGCGGGGAGAGGGAGGGAGGGCGGGGAGAGGGAGGGAGGGCAGGGAGAGGGAGGGCGGGAAGAGGGCGGGGAGAGGGATGGAGGGCGGTGAGAGGGAGGGAGGGAGGGCGGTGAGAGGGAGGGAGGGAGGGCGGGCGGGGAGAGGGAGGGAGGGCGGGCGGGGAGAGGGAGGGCGGGAAGAGGATAGGAGGCGGTGAG
>NW_028320960.1:0-67500 GCF_062004578.1 Staurois parvus
AGATCTATAAATACAGAATAAAAAAAAACATGCATAGAGTAATCACCTAACTCCCTGAGGTCTGGACTACATGTTTCGTGATTCTTGGATGTAACCATGTTCCTTTTGGGTGCAGATCGAGAAGACAGTTGTCAATCAAAAGCTGGTGGATGGAGTAACTATCTGGTGATGTTCTCCAGCCAGGTAATGAGGCGGAGCTCGATCTGACTTGCTGCAGCTTCTAATGCACATTGCGAGAAGCTCACAGTGTGCAGTGAAATCGGAGGAAGCCATGTCAGTCTAGGAGAGGAGCCTTTTAAATACATCTTGGGTAGGATCCCCCCTTTAATTGTGCCGCACAGTGCTTATCGTAATTCGAAATGTTTGGAACCTGAACACCTAGAGATCCTGAACTCTGTTGTATTCCCAGGCTGAGCCCCTCTGAGCAGAACAAGTCTAATTTTTAATTAACTGACAAGATTTCTGGGAAAGCCATATATTCATTAGTGTCACATAAATTACTGAAGATGTTCTACAGCCTCTATGAAGGGGGGGGGGGGGGAGCCGCCGAACATGGAACTCGGGGAGCTGTAAGTCTAATCCAACAACTGGAGAAAATTATATCCGCTGATCTGATTAAATAAGGATCAAAAAGTTAAAGTGGTTGTAAACCTTTCCATACACACAGGGGCATCCCTAGGGTTGGTGTCACATGGTGCGGTAACACTTGGTGACACCCCCTCCGACGATCCCCACAGGATGGATGGGATCTGTGGATTGGGGAGCATAATGGATCGGACTCCTATCCATTATGCTCAATCCGCAGATACGATCCATCCTGCGGGGATCGTCGGCTTTCTTTACAACTTACCTTTTCGTCGAGTGGGTCAGGTGTCACCCCGTATTGGATGCATGCCAAGTTGGAGTCCAATCCTATATGCTCCCCAATCCGCAGATCCCATCCATCGGATCCATCCTGCGGGGATCGTCGGCTTTCTTTAGAACTTACCTTTTCGTCGAGTGGGTCCGGTGTCACCCCGTATTGGATGCATGCCAAGTTGGAGTCCAATCCTATATGCTCCCCAATCCGCAGATCCCATCCATCGGATCCATCCTGTGGGGATCGTCGGCTTTCTTTACAACTTACCTTTTTGTGGAGCGGATCCGGTGTCGCCCTGTGTGGTCGGTGTCACTCGGTATGGGCCGCACCTGCCTCGAAACACCCCTGCATATCCCCACTGAAGTGATGGGCCTCAGGTGATACACAGAGATGAATTAAATTCTCCTACATACGTTGTACCTGTTTATCTACCCTCCGTCCCGTACATCTATTCAGAGTGCAGAATTTACACGAGATCTTTCAGCTCTGAAAAGTGGGGGGCAGGGAGCTGACGTTACATCAGTGAGGAGAGCTGATTGGAGGGATTGGACACACCTCCTTTACATAGGAACAGAGCTGAGGCTGTCAATCACAAGCTGTGCATTCCCTGGTCACTGTTTTTTTCTGTAAGTCAGTAAAAAACCTGTCAGAAGTTGGCATAGAAATGAGGCAGCAGACAGAAATGACACTTGGAGCTCTGGATTGAGGCAAGTGCGCACTGTAGAGGGATATGCTTTGTTAATATTTCATGTCTGAGATTTACAACCACTTTAAATCTGACCTCCAGCCTCCCTCCAGTCTTGTACAGTTGTTCCGGCTCCTCTCCTGGACTGAAATGGCTTACTCTGATTTCACTGCACACTGTGAGCTTCTCACAGTTCCTCATTTCCCGGCTCGCGGATCATTTAGTACAGCCTTTCTCAACCAGGGTGCTTTGAGGTTTCTTCAGGGGTGCCTTGGCGAAATGTCTAAAAATTGCCCAAAACTTGTATACAAGCCAGTGGGTGGAACAAGCCTGCGTTTAGTTACATAAAGTCACAGGTTTTCATTGTGCACCTTTATGACCTTCTAGCTGCCGGCGTCCTGACAACCAATGACATCATTAGTTGATAAGGAGGATGTCGGTTGTCTGCACAGCATCATAGTTTGATCCTCCCCCGCCCCTCTCCATCAGTGCTGGGATCACATTAGCTCAGTGATGGAGAAAAACTGAGGGAGAAGAGAAACATTGGAATACTAGTCAGTACCAGTGTGCAAAAGTGCATTTGCTTTGGAAGAATAAATCACCTGTAATGTTGGGAGTACCACATGTGTGGATGTTACCCCTCTCTGCCAATCCCTCCACTGACTTCCACTCAGTGTCCTCCACCCCTCACTGCCAATCCCTCCACTGGCCTCCATTCAGTGTCCTCCACCCCTCTCTGCCAATCCCTCCACTGGCCTCCACTCAGTGTCCTCCACCCCTCTCTGCCAATCCCTCCACTGGCCTCCACTTAGTGTCCTCCACCCCTCTCTGCCAATCCCTCCACTGGCCTCCACTCAGTGTCCTCCACCCCTCTCTGCCAATCCCTCCACTGGCTTCCCATTGCCCAACGGATAAAATTCAAAACAGTAACAATAAAGTATAAAGCCATTTATAACTCCGCCCCAAATTACATCACCGATCTTGTCTCCAAATATCACCCAAACCGTCCTCTCCGCTCCTCGCAAGACCTCCTGCTCTCTAGCTCCCTTGTCTCCTCCTCCCATGCTCGTCTCCAGGACTTCTCCAGAGCTTCCCCCATCTTCTTCTTGAACTCTCTACTCCAATTTATCAGACTATCGCCTACTGTGCTCACTTTTAGGCGATCTCTGAAAACCTCTCTCTTCAGGGAAGCCTATCCTGCCCTCAGCTAATAATGGAATCTTCTATTCTTCCTACCAGTCCATCCCCCACAGTTACTACCTCTTGTACCATAAGCCCCTCCCTCTTAGATTGTAAGCTCCCAGGATCAGGACCCTCCTATCCCTCTTGTATTGAATTGTATTGTTGCTGTATTGTCTCCCGTTATATTGTAAAGTGCTGAGCAAACTGTTGGCGCCATAAATCCTGTATAATAATAATAATAATATATAAATCCTGTATAATAATAATAATAATAATATAAATCCTGTATAATAATAATATATAAATCCTGTATAATAATAATAATGTTGCTGCATTTATGTATAACTATTAGAATAGCTTTTCACATTTTAGAATGGGGTGCCGCAAGACTGCCCATAATTTTAAAGGGTACCTTGACTGAGAAAAGGTTGAGAAACTGATCTAGAGCATGGGTGTCAAACTGGTGGTCCTCCAGTTGTTGCCAAACTACAAGTCCCACGAGGCATTGCAAGACTGACAGTTAAAAGTTGACAGTAGAGGCATGATGGGACTTGTAGTTTCACAACAGCTGGAGGGCCGCCAGTTTGACACCCCTGATCTAGTGCTTTACTCCCCAGCCTGCCCGTTTTTCTTCATTGGATGGTGGCTTAGCTTCACATGTGGGTTGCCTGCATGCCTAGGAACACCCACTCCTCCAGACTGACATCCAGCAATCAAGGCATTATGATGTTTGCATATCTCCTCTCAAGAACCCGCCATCTGCTTGCAACAGGACTGAGGGATCTTGCGAGGTGTACTGAAGCAGGGTGTTTTTAGGGGTTCCTCTGGGGTAAAAAAAAATTGAGAAAAGCTGCTCTTTAGTATTTATTAAAGGTAATGGGAGGTGAGGGGCAGAGTAGCTTGGCCAGCACAGACAACAAAAAGCCGCACCCCCCTATTAGAGGGGGGTGAGGGGCTATGCTAGGGTACAGGGACTGGTAAATGGAGGTTTTCCACTTCTAGATTATTTTCTATTGGTTGAGCTAGATGGACTTGTCTTTTTTTTTTCCCCCCAACCTGACTCGCTATGTACTATTGGGAAAGGTGGACTGAGCCTTTATAGCACATGGTAGCCTTTTCTTGATGATGGGCCATGTCAGGAGTAAGCTGGCTCTGTATCTTCTTGCCATGTGGCGGTGTGATTTGTAGTCCTTCTTGGTAATCCATATCATATCATAAAGCATTGCAAAGTTCATATTGGGCGACTGTCATGTGATCCCGGTGATGGGTGCAAGGAAGGAATGGTTGGCGTCTTGCCCCAGGTGTTGATGATTACAGGTTCATCTCATTTTATTGTCCTCCTGAAGGTGTCTTTTATGTGATTTGGATTTTCTATTTCCCTATAAAGTTGCCTGTTAATGATTTATTTTTTTTTCCTGTGTTGCAGGGGGTGGGGGAGGGAATGTTCAGATTTAGAGAGTGACACTTCAGAAAAGCATTCTGCATTTATAGTCACATGGCCTCTTGCACGTTGTGTGTATGTCCTTCCCAGAGCAAGTCCCGAGCCCTCAGGCCCAGTGCTCCTTTTGCACGAAGCCTTGCAGGGACTCCGAAAACCAGGTGTGTAACGGGACCGGACACCGATTGCACTTGGGGACTTCCGTTAGACTCCCGCTTCCCCGTCCGAACACCGACCATAGACACCACAGCTGACCATACAAGACTAGGCGACACAAGGCTTGAAGTAAAACCAGGAAATAGACTACTTTATTATAACACAAGATATATACATTCAAGGGAACAACCCCCCCTCCCTGCATAATGACACAGGGCGGGGCAATCTACCTTTTTAGTAAGAAGAGGCACACCAGCAGACCGTCCCATCAGAAGGGAGGGCTGCTGGAAACACCCCCACCAAGCCAATACACATTATTATTATTATACAGTATTTATAAAGCGCCAATAGTTCGCTCAGCGCTGTACATTACAAAGGGGGACAGAACATGTGACAGAACAATACCAATACAATGCAAAACATGAGGGGATCGAGGGCCCTGCTCTTTCCAGCTTACAATCTAGGAGGGAGGGGATGGTGGCACAGGAGGAGATAGCTGTGGGGGATGGGGTGGTAGGAAGAGTGGAGGAGGTCGGCAAGTTAGCAGGGGGGGGGGTAGGCTTCCCTGAAGAGGTGGGTTTTCAGGGTGCGCCTAAAGGAGAGGAGAGTAGGTGATAATCTGATGGGTTGGGGCAGGGAGTTCCAGAGGAAGGGTGACACCCTGGAGAAGTCCTGGAGGCGGGCATGGGAGAAGGAGACCAGGGAACTAGAGAGAAGGAGGTCTTGTGAGGAACGGAGTGTGTGTGTTGGGTGATACTTGGATATTAGGTCAGTGATGTAGTTCGGGGCAGTATGGTGGACAGCTTTGTATGTCAGTGTTAGGATTTTGAATTTGATCCGTTGGGCAATCGGAAGCCAGTGGAGGGATTGGCAGAGGGGGGTGGAGGACAGTGGAGGGATTGGCAGAGGGGGGTGGAGGACAGTGGAGGGATTGGCAGAGGGGGGTGGAGGACAGTGGAGGGATTGGCAGAGGGGGGTGGAGGACACTGAGTGGAGGCCAGTGGAGGGATTGGCAGAGGGGGGTGGCGGAGATGGAGCGGTTGGAAAGGTGAATGGGTCTGGCAGCCGTATTCCGGATGGACTGAAGCGGGGATAGCCAGCGGAGAGGCAGGCCAGTGAGGAGGGAGTTGCAGTAGTCGAGTCGTGATATGATGAGGGAGTGGATGAGCTGTTTAGTGGTTTCTGGGGTTAGGAATGTGCGGATTTTGGCGATGTTGCGGAGGCGGAGTCTGCATGTTGCGGAGGTGGAGTCTGCACGAGTTTGTTAAAGATTGGACTTGGGGCTGGAAGGATAGGTTGGAGTCCAGAATGACACCAAGTACTCTGGCCTGCAGGGCGGGTTTGATGGTGGCGTTGTTGGATGTGATGGAGAAGTCATCCAACAATGCCATACATCCCATAATAGTTTGCTCCCAAGTCCTGTGTTGTTGTCAACACAGGGTTCTGGGCTGTGATTCGACACAGCCTATCAGCATGTCCCGGACCTGCTGATAGACTCTCACTATGTCAAATCACAAGAGAGTAGGTGGATGGGGGCGGGTGCACCACAAAACCCGGACACAGGTACGTCTCTGTGCCTGTAGGAGCCGCCCTGCTGCAGTATATGTACTGTGGGGGGTGGCAAGTGGGTAAAGCAGAACTTCAAGAATAAATAAATTCATCATTGGGCTAATTTTTCAAGTGTTTTCCTGGAATAGTAACAGAGAAAAAACATGTTGCAGATCTGTCATACAGACTACTTTCCTTATGTAATTCAAAATACGAACCACAACTTACAAAGCCATCCACAACACTGCCCCGGCTACATCACCAACCTCATCCACAGATATCGCCCACTCCGCTCCTCCCATGATATCCTCCTCTCTAGCTCCCTCATCACCTCCCACCATGCTCGCCTCCAGGACTTCTCCAGAGCCTCTCCCATCCTCTGGAACTCCCTACCACAGCATGTCCGGTTAGCCCCCACCCTGTCTGCCTTTAGGCAATCTTTGAAAACTCACTTCTTCAGGGAAGCCTACCCCACCCCCACCTAAGAACTGTACTTGAATCACCTCCACCAGATCATCCCCTGCAGCTATCACCTTTTGTATCACCTCCCCCTTCCTTTAGATTGTAAGCTCCATGACCCGGGCCCTCCTATTCCTTCTGTACTGAAATGTATTGTAATTGTATTGTCTCCCTTATATTGTAAAGCGCAGCGCAAACTGTTGGCGCTATATAAATCTTGTATAATAATAATGTAATCTCCCTTCAAAACACCAAGTACTGAAAAATACATCTGCCAGAAATCCAGGGCACACGTAACTTCCTGTAGTCAGCTGACAACTCCATGCCTCTGCTACATTAAAATCCCAAGTAGTGTTGTCAGATCTGCCTGAGTCGTCTTCTGCTGTACTGTAGAACACCTCCCTATGTGCTCATCTCCATAACATAAGGGGGGGGGTGAATTCTGTAGTTACGGGAGGTTAATACAAACACTGGACCTGTCACAGACACTCTTGGCCTTTTCCACCCCCCCTCCTCCATTCACAGAATCCATACTGAAGCTCTCTTCAATGAAAAGTGCTCTGTGAATGGAGGGTGGGTGGAGGAATTAAAGGTCTATCTCCTCATTGACAGAAGTTGTAGTACAGATTTTATGAATGGACGAGGGGGGGCGGAAAGGGTGCGGGCATAGTTGGTACTGTTGGCAAGTGCCCCTGACAGGCCCGGCCCTCATGTTTGCCCTTGTAGCACTGGAAGATTATGGCTGCAGGGTTATGGGAGGAATGGGCAGAGTAGGACAACTGACACCAGCACAAGGGATTCCCCCGCATTAACCATTTGCTGTCCGGCCGCTGTATATGAATGGCCGGACGGTGGCAGTCCAGGGGCGGGTTGCCGTTAATAACCAGAACCCACCATTTTGGACTGGGAGCCCACAGCACCGCGATCCGGTGCCTGTTGTGTCCTTCGGACACAGTGGAACACTGATCGTCGTATGGGACCTCTGTGCGAGGTCCCGATCATGTGATCACTGATTGGCCAATCAGTGATCACATGCAGTCGTAAGCAAGATGTCACTTCTGACATCATTGCTTACTACGTGTGAAATCTGTGAATGATCAGAGGTCACATGGTGCAAGGCTATTCACAACAGCCTTGTACCATGTGACAAGCTGTGACCAATCACAGCTCACTCAGTAGTTCTCAATGGCTGCAAGAATGCAGCCAGAGAGAAGGAGACATGATTGCTTTTACAGCCTTTATGGGTGTAAAAGCAATCAGTGTAAAAAGAAAAAAAAAAATCTTCATCACCCCCCCCCCCCCCAAAAAGTAGTACAGTGTCACCATGGTGACACTGTACTGCTAGCGTGACAGTATGTAGAAAAAAAAATATATAAAAAAATTAAAATGTAAAAAATGTTTAAAAATTATAATTTTTGGTTATAAACTAATTTGGGTTATTTTTTTTTTTACTAGATTTATGATGAAAAATTGTTTGCAAAATTTTATAAGAAAAAATTATTTTTTTTCATTTATATAGCAAAAAAAATAAAAATCCCAGCCGTGAATAAATACCACCAAAATAGAGCTTTATCTGTCTCAAAAAAATGCTTAAAAATTCATATGGGTACAGTGTTGCATGACTGCGCAATTGTCATTCAAATTGTGATAGCGCTGAAAGCTGAAATTAGCCTGGACTGGAAGGGGGTGAAAGCGTCCGGACTGGAAGGGGGTGAAAGCGTCCGGACTGGAAGGGGGTGAAAGCGTCCGGACTGGAAGGGGGTGAAAGCGTCCGGACTGGAAGGGGGGGAAAGCGTCCGGACTGGAAGGGGGGGAAAGTGTCCGGACTGGAAGGGGGTGAAAGTGTCCGGACTGGAAGGGGGGGAAAGTGTCCGGACTGGAAGGGGGGGAAAGTGTCCGGACTGGAAGGGGGGGAAAGTGTCCGGACTGGAAGGGGGTGAAAGTGTCCGGACTGGAAGGGGGTGAAAGTGTCCGGACTGGAAGGGGGGGAAAGTGTCCGGACTGGAAGGGGGGGAAAGTGTCCGGACTGGAAGGGGGGGAAAGTGTCTGGACTGGAAGGGGGGGAAAGTGTCTGGACTGGAAGGGGGGGAAAGTGTCTGGACTGGAAGGGGGGGAAAGTGTCTGGACTGGAAGGGGGGGAAAGTGTCTGGACTGGAAGGGGGGGAAAGTGTCTGGACTGGAAGGGGGGGAAAGTGTCTGGACTGGAAGGGGGGGAAAGTGTCTGGACTGGAAGGGGGGGAAAGTGTCTGGACTGGAAGGGGGGGAAAGTGTCTGGACTGGAAGGGGGGGAAAGTGTCCGGACTGGAAGGGGGGGAAAGTGTCCGGACTGGAAGGGGGGGAAAGTGTCCGGACTGGAAGGGGGGGAAAGTGTCCGGACTGGAAGGGGGGGAAAGTGTCCGGACTGGAAGGGGGGGAAAGTGTCCGGACTGGAAGGGGGGGAAAGTGTCCGGACTGGAAGGGGGGGAAAGCGTCCGGACTGGAAGGGGGTGGAAAGTGTCCGGACTGGAAGGGGGGGGGGGGAGCGTCCGGACTGGAAGAGGTTAAATATATGTATGGTCCCTCTTGCTGGTTTGTTTTTATAAAACATTTTTATGTACACTGAGACTTTAACCATTTATTACGGAAAAGTGGGAACACCTCAAGGCATCCGCTGAAAAAAAAACCATCCAGGAATTTATACTGGGAAATGCTGATCATGTGGAATGCTGTTGTCTGTCCAATGTCTGACCGGACCTCGTCTCTGTCCCAGGGGTTGTTCTGGAGCTGCAGACAGAGTATCTTTAATGAAATGAAGAAGAAATTCTCGCAGGTATTCCGGTTGCGGTGTGTTCCTGGAGCATGGCGGCCATATTGCACGGTGTTGATCACTAACATTTGACATACGGATTGCGCTGGACTAATAATATTGGCCTGGACTGAGTCTGACCGTCATATCGGGTTCATGAATAATGTAGTCCAAAGCCGTATCAGGGAAAGATCATTTCTGATTGGCTGCTAAAGTTTACTGCATTTTGCACGCCATCTTTGCTCTGCCTAATTGCGCAAGTCCAATAACTGGAAATTTGCATGTGTGTTTTTTTTTGGTCTAACTGGTTTCGCCCTGTAAATAATGGCCGGCATCACATTTGAAAAAGTTAACTTTGCAGAAACTTTCTTCATCCGCACATCCCCAGAATAGTAAAGAACGTCCATCCAAACCGCAAACTGCAGTCTACGCAGGTGGAACGCCATATTCCAAGGGACGTTAGAGTCTTGCCTGCTCCTATGTATGCCGTGCCACCGCCCTGCCTCTTACAGTCTCTGTGCCTCTGCCCCGCCTCTTAACTGGTCCTACAGTCTCTGTGCCCCTGCCCCGCCTCTTAACTGGTCCTACAGTCTCTGTGCCCCTGCCCCGCCTCTTAACTGGTCCTACAGTCTCTGTGCCCCTGCCCTCCCTGTGGCCTGCTCCTGCAGAGTCCCTGCCTTTTGCCTGCCTGACATACTCTGTGCCCTGCCCCAACCCTTGACTGGTCTTCTATATTCTGTGTCCCTACCCTGCTTCTGGCCTGCTCCTGTAGTCTCTGTGCCCTTGGCCTGCTCCTGCAGACTCTGCGCCCTTGGCCTGCTCCTGCGGACTCTGCGCCCTTGGCCTGCTCCTGCGGACTCTGCGCCCTTGGCCTGCTCCTGCGGACTCTGCGCCCTTGGCCTGCTCCTGCGGACTCTGCGCCCTTGGCCTGCTCCTGCAGACTCTGCGCCCTTGGCCTGCTCCTGCAGACTCTGCGCCCTTGGCCTGCTCCTGCAGACTCTGCGCCCTTGGCCTGCTCCTGCAGACTCTGCGCCCTTGGCCTGCTCCTGCAGACTCTGCGCCCTTGGCCTGCTCCTGCAGACTCTGCGCCCTTGGCCTGCTCCTGCAGACTCTGCGCCCTTGGCCTGCTCCTGCAGACTCTGCGCCCTTGGCCTGCTCCTGCAGACTCTGCGCCCTTGGCCTGCTCCTGCAGACTCTGCGCCCTTGGCCTGCTCCTGCAGACTCTGCGCCCTTGGCCTGCTCCTGCAGACTGTGGCCCTGTCTCACCCTTTGGGCTTAGAGACTCTATGCCCTACTCTGCCTCTTGCCTGCTCCTGCAGTCTCTGTGCCTCTCCTCTGCCTCTTGCCTGCTCCTGCAGTCTCTGTGCCTCTCCTCTGCCTCTTGCCTGCTCCTGCAGTCTCTGTACCCCTACTCTGCCTCTTGCCTGCTCCTGCAGTCTCTGTGCCTCTCCACTGCCTCTTGCCTGCTCCTGCAGTCTCTGTGCCTCTCCTCTGCCTCTTGCCTGCTCCTGCAGTCTCTGCGCCCCTACTCTGCCTCCTGCCTGCTCCTGCAGTCTCTGCGCCCCTACTCTGCCTCCTGCCTGCTCCTGCAGACTCTGCGCCCTTGGCCTGCCTCTGGTCTGCTTCTGCAGACTTGTGGCCCTGTCTCACCCTTTGTCTGGGCTTAGAGACTCTATGCCCTACTCTGCCTCTTGCCTGCTCCTGCAGTCTCTGTACCCCTACTCTGCCTCTTGCCTGCTCCTGCAGTCTCTGTGCCTCTCCACTGCCTCTTGCCTGCTCCTGCAGTCTCTGTGCCTCTCCTCTGCCTCTTGCCTGCTCCTGCAGTCTCTGCGCCCCTACTCTGCCTCCTGCCTGCTCCTGCAGACTCTGCGCCCTTGGCCTGCCTCTGGCCTGCTTCTGCAGACTTGTGGCCCTGTCTCACCCTTTGTCTGGGCTTAGAGACTCTATGCCCTACTCTGCCTCTTGCCTGCTCCTGCAGTCTCTGTACCCCTACTCTGCCTCCTGCCTGCTCCTGCAGTCTCTGTGCTCCATCTTATCTCTTCCATGCTCCTGTAGACTCCGTGCCCCATGTGGCCTCATGTCTGCATCGGCAGATTCTGTGTCACTGCCAGATATCTTGACTGCTCTTTGAACTGCTAGTGATCACCTCCACACTGATGAGACCTACCCTGACCTCCCCCCCCCTTCACACCTCCTCCCCCTCCCTTCACACCTCCTGTTCATTTCCTCCATCAGCTCCAAGGCGGCCATTCTTGCAGTGCTGGTAGGTGACAACTCACTATAAAGGATATTCCAGGTGATTGCACAGCCTGCATTGAAAATGATGGATTGGAAGTAAACCGGCTGCAAACATACAGTGTCAGCCAAACGGGCTCCATAAAGTTCCATATCCTACCTGGAAGCGTTAGCCTCACTTCCAGTTATGGTGACAACTATAACATTTGAATTCCCATCTCCGTCTGATCCAGTCACAATGGACACCAGGATGAGACGGTGGATCCTCCCCAGTAATAGGATCACATACAGATAATATGTTGCCTGTCTAAGGGCCGGCACAGCGTTCATTTTTTTCTGCCCGTTCATCTTGCCATGTCAACAGCGAGCGTGCTCTGGTTTTACTGTACACTCTGAGCTTCTCACAGCGTGCACTAGAAGCTGCTGGAGGGTATGGCCCACCCTTTTCATTCTCTTCATTTCTTTCAATCATGGAGGCTCAGCATCACACGTGGGTGTTACTTAGGGCGGTTTGCATGGACATACAGTCTGCCTAAGAACACCCACTTCACCAGACTGACACCCACCCAGCAAGGAATTGTGACATTTGCAGAACAAGAGCCGACCCACTGCTTGCACCGGGGTTGGGGGTTCTCGGGAGGAGTACTGAGGCAGGGTGCTGGGATGTTTTCAGGAAGCTAAGTACAGCACCCTGCCAGTCCCTCCCACCAGCCATGATCTGCCTGCATTGCCATGTGAACCACAGAGACCCAGTGATGACATCAATATAAAATAAGGTTTATAATGAAAGTGGAAGGTTTTATTAACACAACTAATAAGCATGTTGATTGGATGGGGGGGGGGCCAGAAAAGGCAAAAAAATAAGCTGGTTAAATTTCAGCATTAAAAACACTTCTGCCATTTTTTGTAGAGTTTTTGGTAAGGGTTAGACCCTCTACTGGCTTTTCATTGTTCTCTAAATAGGGATGCACTGAAATTTCAGTGGCTGAAACGTTTCGGCCAAAAACACCCCTTTCGGCCATTGGCCAAAATGAAAAAAGCACCGATACAGGTGCCGAAAAAACCCCGCCCACCGCCACCGGCCGCCGCTTGGTAGTTCTCAGCCTTACCTGAGAAACTATTGATCCCAGCGCTGGGCATAGTGTTGGTGAAGGAAAGATGGCCACCACTCATCTCTATGCCCTTGGAGGACCAGAGTGATGTCACATCCTGTTCCAGCCATTTTTTTAAGCACTATTAAATCAATGCTTTTTTTTTTTTTTTTTTTTTTTTGATCCAACATTGCAGAGGGGAGATGTGGGGGTCTTATTGACCCCATATCTCTCCATAAAGAGGACCTGTCACTAATTATTTCCTGCATTCCTTGTGATAAGAATAGAAGAGATTAAAACCTTTTTTAAAGGGACAGTGAAAAAAAACAAACAAAATTAAACCCATTAAATACATTTTTTAAAAAAAAGTTTAAAGTGCCCCCATCCCACCGTGGTGGTCAAATACGTAGGCCACGCCCACATATGTTAAAGGTGTTCAAACCATCCGAAGTATCGCCCCGGATGTAAGAGCAATCATTCCCGCACTAGACCTCCCCTGTAACATTACACTGCTAACCTGTAGACGTTTTTAAAGCATCTCCCATGGAGATTTTTAGTACCGCAGTTTTACGCCATTTCACGAGAATGCGTGTAGTATGAGCTCATAATTGCGTGCGCAATTTTAAAGCATGACATGTTGGGTGTCTATCTACTCGCCGTAACATGCTCTTTCATAAATTGGGGTATATATTGGTTTTTTTTGTTTTTTGGGGTTTTTTTTTTAATCAGGGTGGTTTTTTTTTTCCAAAAAAATATATATTCATTTTTAAAAACTGCGCATTTCGGTTTTTGGCCGAGTGCATTTTGAATTTTTGGTTTTGGCACCAGAATTTTCATTTCTGTACCCCACTGTATCTAAATTCTCATTGTGGTTTTTCCTTCACTTCCTGTCTTGTTGCCAAAACAGGAAGTGTGATGAAATCTGCCAAACAGGTCAACAGACTAATAGAAATCTGACAGGGGTTCGACCCTGGAACATTCTGAAAACATTTGTCTTCAGTTACTCTTTAATTGTTTCTTTGTTGGAAGTCTGATGCGTGGCGCTGTCACATCTCCTGCAGTAGACGTAGTCCTCTGACCTCTGCCATCTCTTCCAGATAGAGAATGCTGCCGACGAGCCGCGAGTGCTGTGCATAGTCCAAGATACCACCAACTGCAAGACCATCAATGAACGCATCACTCTGAATCTCCCGGCCTCCACCACCGTGCACCAGCTCTTCAAGGATGTGGCCAGCAAAGTGGGCTACGTGAGCGGCTCCTTCAGCCTGAAGAGGGGGAATGCAGGCAGCACGGAAGGCATGGTGGGTGATCAGATCAGCTTTTGTTTTTTGGCTTCTTGAAAAAGGTACTGGAGTTCAGGACCCCCCTCAAAAAAAATTAATTGAAGGGAATAATGACACCAATACACTGTAAATGAGTACTTACCAGTTTATGAATGTGTGGGCAGGTGGTGTATATTGTATATATAGGTTCTGCTATTCACTGTGTCCAGAGTTTCCCAATTGCAGCAACTTTTAGACAAGTTTCAATAGTCCATTGGGGGTCCTAGGAGAACAAGACGGGTTGTTCTGGAAAAAGTATTGATAGGTAACGCCTATCCTCTTATTGATTAGAGGTTCCAAATGAATAACTACTGCGGAATTTGAAATATTTGAAAGAAAGCATGCAAAGGAAATGTAATGAAAACATTATTAGTGCCGTGTGCAATACATAGTCAAAACACACAAAACAGAATACCGTTTTTGACAGAATTTAAGTTTCTTTTAGATAAAAATTATTGCAAGCAGTAATTATCTATCTCCAACCTTGCAGTAGATTTTGTGTTTTAGAATAAAATGATTCACTTGGCCACATACAAGATCAGTTCAGTAGCGGCATATAATGGAAAAATCGATAGAAAAAAAAAAAACTCTCGTCCACCAATGCTCCTTGTCCACATATTGGACTGCGTGGCTTTAATGAGGCTTCCAGGTATGGAGAGCTTGTGAAAACATAATTCCATTTTATGTCCTATAGTTTGTAGACGCTATAAATTTTGCGCATACCAATCCATTTAAGTTTATTGGGATTTTGTTTTACCAAAAATAAGTAGCAGAATACATACTGGCCTAAATTTATGAAGAAATTAGATTTTTAAAAATGTTTTATAGCAGATATATAAATATATGTATCTATGGATGGATATATATATATATATATATATATATATATATATATATATATATATATATTTTTTTTTTTAATATATATATATATATATATATATATTTAAAAAAAAATTTATATATATTTTTTAATATTTATATATATATATATATATATATATATATATTTTAAAAAAAAAACAAGTATATATATTTTTATATATATATATATATATATATATACACCGTATTTTTCGCACCATAAGATGCACTTTTTTTCCCCCCAAAAAAGGGGGGATAATGTCAGTGCATCTTATGGAGCGAATATGGAGTGGCCGGTCCGGTATTTCCACTGCCGCCGTGTCAGAATACCGGGCCGGCCGCTCAGCTCTACAGCGGGACCTTATAGAGATGACTGCTGACCTTTGGGGAGGGGGGGGAGCGGGTACCTGAATTTGACAGATATCCGCTCCCACTTCCGTGGAGTTGTTCTTTCATCTTACCTGTTCCTCTATCCAGCGGCGCGGTCTTCCCGGCTTCTGTAGTGTGGGCATGACAGCCGGGTGCCAAGTGCGCATGCGCAGGAAGCGGTGCTTTTTGTGAATGGTAAGGCGGCACCTGGGACACATGACAGATCCCAGAAGCCGCCGGACCAATCACAAAGCGCAAGTGCTTCTCGCTCATGCGCACTGGGCACCCGGCTGTCATGCCGAGCGCCATTACAGAAGCCGGAAGACAGCGCGCCGCTGGATAGAGGAACAGATAAGATGAAAGAACAACTCCGCGGAAGTGGGAGCGGGTATCTGTCAAATTTAGGTACCCGCTCCCCACCTCCCCAAAGGTCAGCAGTCATCCCCTGTACTATCCACAGTCTCTGGTCATCCCTGTGCTGTCCGCAGTCTCTGGTCATCCCTGTGCTGTCCGCAGTCTCTGGTCATCCCCTGTACTGTGTCCGCAGTCTCTGGTCATCTCCTGTACTGTGTCCGCAGTCTCTGGTCATCTCCTGTACTGTGTCCGCAGTCTCTGGTCATCCCCTGCACTGTGTCCGCAGTCTCTGGTCATCCCCTGCACTGTGTCCGCAGTCTCTGGTCATCTCCTGTACTGTGTCCGCAGTCTCTGGTCATCTCCTGTACTGTGTCCGCAGTCTCTGGTCATCTCCTGCACTGTGTCCGCAGTCTCTGGTCATCTCCTGTACTGTGTCCGCAGTCTCTGGTCATCTCCTGTACTGTGTCCGCAGTCTCTGGTCATCTCCTGTACTGTGTCCGCAGTCTCTGGTCATCTCCTGTACTGTGTCCGCAGTCTCTGGTCATCTCCTGTACTGTGTCCGCAGTCTCTGGTCATCTCCTGTACTGTGTCCGCAGTCTCTGGTCATCTCCTGTACTGTGTCCGCAGTCTCTGGTCATCTCCTGTACTGTGTCCGCAGTCTCTGGTCATCTCCTGTACTGTGTCCGCAGTCTCTGGTCATCTCCTGTACTGTGTCCGCAGTCTCTGGTCATCTCCTGTACTGTGTCCGCAGTCTCTGGTCATCTCCTGTACTGTCCGCAGTCTCTGGTCATCCCTGTGCTGTCCGCAGTCTCTGGTCATCCCTGTACTGTGTCCGCAGTCTCTGGTCATCTCCTGTACTGTGTCCGCAGTCTCTGGTCATCTCCTGTACTGTGTCCGCAGTCTCTGGTCATCTCCTGTACTATGTCTGCAGTCTCTGGTCATCTCCTGTACTATGTCTGCAGTCTCTGGTCATCTCCTGCACTATGTCCGCAGTCTCTGGTCATCTCCTGTACTATGTCTGCAGTCCATTAGTTCAGAATTTTTTTTTTCCTGTTTTCTGCCTCTAAAACCTAGGTGCGTCTTATGGAGCGAAAAATATGGTATATATATATATATAGGTATGTATGTATGTATGTATATATATATATAACATATAATTTTATTTTTTTTTGTTTTTATACCGGCCAAAAAAAAAAAGCAGTGATGGTCAAACACCACCGAAAGAAAGCTCTATTTGTGGGGAAAAAAATATATAAATGTAATTTATGTACAGCCTTCCATGAGCATGCAAGTCTCAGTTAAAGTACCGCAGCGCTGTATAGCAAAAAATGGCCTGGACAGGAATGGGGGGGGAATCTTCCAGGGCTGTATTTGTTACAATATAGTACCAAGGCCTGTGCTTTTTTCCTTTTTTCTTTTTTTCATTAGTAGTACATCCCTTTTGACCCATTGATCAGGGGAATGTGGTTTTCAACAGTGTCCCAGAGCAATATTTTAATCTTTTTGCTTCTATGGGCTTCCTTTTGTGCCACTTCCCCGAACTTCCAGTAGGGGAGCACACACTCAGATGATCTTCCACCAAAGCCACTTGATCTTTGGGACTACATGTCCCATCAATCCTTGCACTACTGCACATGCATACCCCGCCATTGACGTTGCGGTTTCTGGTGTCCTGGACTACCTGTGAATGTCTGGTGCAGATCACAGTTCATGAGCGACAAGAAAGGGTGGCTACAGCGGGCAGCATAGGACCCTGCAAGGCTTCATATCCACCCTAAAACTGGAAAGCCATTGCAGCGACACAGGACACGCTGAGTTGGGAAGACAAAGGACAAGCAGGACACAAGGTAAGTTGCTGAGGTCAGCGGCTGTGTCTTGTAATAACATTTTAGGGTTTTATCACATTTTTATTGTATGGTGTACTTTTGTTCATAGAATATTGTCACTGGGCAGAGTTTGCCTGTAAATAATTGCAGCAGATGGCGGGAAGGCATTTTATCATTTTTCTCAAGTCCAGTTGCTATCATCTTTTTCAGGCTGAGCTGGATCCCAACCCGGATCATTCTCTACTGGATGCTGGCTTTGAGGCGGGGAAGAAGAATTTCCTCCATATAACGGATAAGAACGGGGAGCAGCCACAGCTGACTTCGGTAAGATCCCACTAGCCTCTGGTACACCCTAAAAAATATACAACTTTCACCCCAAGTCTGCACTTCAGAGGTTTCATGTGGGACATCTTTTTCCTGATCAGCGTGAGCCCACAATGAGCTCATGAATCCAATTCATCATACCTAAAGAGAATATGTCTTTGGTTCATAAAAGCCAATCTGATTCCAGCTGTCATAAATAACTGAACTCCTGGGCATACCTTTCAATATAGAGATCAAATAAGGGAGCTATTTTGTGGACCAAAGGATTTGTTTTTCTATCCATCCAGTCCTGAGACTTGTAAACAAGAGTATGCAGCGCTAATAAAGTTAATAAAATCAGATACATAAGTTGCACAATGGTATAAGCGAAAAAGACTCAGTCCATATTAAATGGTGAGATAAAGACTTACACAGCTCTCCCACACAGTGCAGTCTTGTCTAGAGGAAAGACTTAATGTTACTAAACCCACAACAGTAAAGTGTTACTAAACCCAGGACCCTGCGTTCATTATATCCGCTCTCCCCGGACCCCGCATTCATTATATCCGGTCTCCCCGGACCCTGCATTCATTATATCCGCTCTCCCCGGACCCTGCATTCATTATATCCGCTCTCCCCGGACCCTGCATTCATTATATCCGCTCTCCCCGGACCCTGCGTTCATTATATCCGCTCTCCCCGGACCCCGCATTCATTATATCCGCTCTCCCCGGACCCCGCATTCATTATATCCGCTCTCCCCGGACCCTGCATTCATTATATCCGCTCTCCCCGGACCCTGCATTCATTATATCCGGTCTCCCCGGACCCTGCATTCATTATATCCGGTCTCCCCGGACCCTGCATTCATTATATCCGGTCTCCCCGGACCCTGCATTCATTATATCCGGTCTCCCCGGACCCTGCATTCATTATATCCGGTCTCCCCGGACCCTGCATTCATTATATCCGGTCTCCCCGGACCCTGCATTCATTATATCCGGTCTCCCCGGACCCTGCATTCATTATATCCGGTCTCCCCGGACCCTGCATTCATTATATCCGGTCTCCCCGGACCCTGCATTCATTATATCCGGTCTCCCCGGACCCCGCATTCATTATATCCGGTCTCCCCGGACCCCGCATTCACTATATCCGGTCTCCCCGGACCCCGCATTCACTATATCTGGTCTCCCCGCACCCTGCATTCACTATATCTGGTCTCCCCGGACCCTGCATTCATTATATCCGCTCTCCCCGCACCCTGCATTCACTATATCCGCTCTTCCCGCACCCTGCATTCACTATATCCGCTCTCCCCGCACCCTGCATTCACTATATCCGCTCTCCCCGCACCCTGCATTCACTATATCCGCTCTCCCCGCACCCTGCATTCACTGTATCCGCTCTCCCCGCACCCTGCATTCACTATATCTGCTCTCCCCGGACCCTGCATTCACTATATCCGCTCTCCCCGGACCCTGCATTATCTGTATCCGCTCTCCCCGGACCCCGCATTTATTATATCCGCTCTCCCCGGACCCCGCATTTATTATATCCGCTCTCCCCGGACCCCGCATTCATTATATCCGCTCTCCCCGGACCCCGCATTCATTATATCCGCTCTCCCCGGACCCCGCATTCATTATATCCGCTCTCCCCGGACCCCGCATTCATTATATCCGCTCTCCCCGGACCCCGCATTCATTATATCCGCTCTCCCCGGACCCCGCATTCATTATATCCGCTCTCCCCGGACCCCGCATTCATTATATCCGCTCTCCCCGGACCCCGCATTCATTATATCCGCTCTCCCCGGACCCTGCATTCACTATATCCGCTCTCTCCGGACCCCGCATTCACTATATCCGCTCTCTCCGGACCCCGCATTCACTATATCCGCTCTCCCCGGACCCCGCATTCACTATATCCGCTCTCCCCGGACCCTGCATTCACTATATCCGCTCTCCCCGGACCCTGCATTCACTATATCCGCTCTCCCCGGACCCTGCATTCACTATATCCGCTCTCCCCGGACCCTGCATTCACTATATCCGCTCTCCCCGGACCCTGCATTCACTATATCCGCTCTCCCCGGACCCTGCATTCACTATATCCTCTCTCCCCGGACCCTGCATTCACTATATCCGGTCTCCCCGGACCCCGCATTCACTATATCCGCTCTCCCCGGACCCTGCATTCACTATATCCTCTCTCCCCGGACCCTGCATTCACTATATCCGGTCTCCCCGGACCCCGCATTCACTATATCCGCTTTCCCCGGACCCTGCATTCACTATATCCGCTCTCCCCGGACCCCGCATTTACTATATCCGCTCTCCCCGGACCCTGCATTCACTATATCCTCTCTCCCCGGACCCTGCATTCACTATATCTGCTCTCCCCGGACCCCGCATTCACTATATCCGCTCTCCCCGGACCCCGCATTCACTATATCCGCTCTCCTCGGACCCTGCATTGGTCCCTTAACAAGTGGGAGGCACATATGCAAACTGTTGTAATTCCTACACCGTTCACCTGATTTGGATGTAAATACCCTCAAATTAAAGCTGACAGTGTGCAGTTAAAGCACATCTTGTTTGTTTCATTTCAAATCCATTGTGGTGGTGTATAGAGCCAAAAATGTTAGAATTGTGTCCATGTCCCAATATTTATGGACCTGACTGTAGCTAAATCAATTGTTCTCTGTGTGCCCTTTCCAACACTGGTATTATGTGCAGATTTTGTTTTCTGTGCAGAAATCTGCAACGTGTTAAAAAAAAAAAAAAAAAAAATCACTGAAGCGCAAATGAAAACTGATGTAAACTAATGTCACTGCAAGTGAAATCTGCGCATCAGTTTTTCTGCACATATGGCGTGAATGTGGAAAGTGTTTTTGTAGCTGTCTGCAAAGATTTCCCTGGAAATCCCATGTTGTCATTGGGACAGAAAACTAAGGGAAATTCCTCCAACGGTTTCACAACCGTAAAAACATGACATGATGTCAGGTCAAATGCTCACATCTGGTGGTTGTTTCAAGGAGGATTTCATTTGTATGAAGACAGAATCTTTTTTTTTTTTTTTTTTTTTTTTTATTCAAGTTGGAGAAATTTAATTTTGAGAGACTTTATATCTAATCAAGTTCAATTTTATTGATGCATGCTCACTTTTATTGATGCATGCTCACTTTTATTGATGCATGCTCCCTTTTATTGATGCATGCTCCCTTTTATTGATGCTTGCTCACTTTTATTGATGCATGCTCCCTTTTATTGATACATGGTCACTTTTATTGATGCATGTTCACTTTTATTGATACATGGTCACTTTTATTGATGCGTGTTCACTTTTATTGATGCATGCTCACTTTTATTGATTCATGCTCCCTTTTATTGATACATGGTCACTTTTATTGATGCATGCTCCCTTTTATTGATACATGGTCACTTTTATTGATGCGTGTTCACTTTTATTGATACATGGTCACTTTTATTGATGCATGCTCCCTTTTATTGATACATGGTCACTTTTATTGATGCGTGTTCACTTTTATTGATGCATGCTCCCTTTTATTGATGCTTGCTCACTTTTATTGATGCATGTTCACTTTTATTGATGCATGCTCCCTTTTATTGATGCTTGCTCACTTTTATTGATGCATGTTCACTTTTTATTGATGCATGTTCACTTTTTATTGATGCATGTTCACTTTTTATTGATGCATGTTCACTTTTATTGATGCATGCCCCCTTTTATTGATGCATGCTCCCTTTTATTGATGCATGTTCACTTTTTATTGATGCATGCTCACTTTTTATTGATGCATGCTCACTTTTATTGATGCATGCTCACTTTTATTGATGCTTGCTCCCTTTTATTGATGCATGCCCCCTTTTATTGATGCATGCTCCCTTTTATTGATGCATGCTCACTTTTTATTGATGCATGCTCACTTTTTATTGATGCATGCTCACTTTTTTGATGCATGCCCACTTTTATTGATGCATGCTCCCTTTTATTGATGCATGCCCACTTTTTATTGATGCATGCTCACTTTTTATTGATGCATGCTCACTATTTATTGTTTATATGTTTACTATATATTTTGCATTTTTAGTTGGTAGATTTGTTCAGGGAAGCACTGCACTGTACATTTTTATATTTAAATGACACATTACACCATGTCTGCAGAGTTGCCCACTTCCTTGAGTCTTCTGTAACACCTTTGTGACCAGAGGCCTATGGATAAAGACCTGGGAATTCCCCCATCTATTTTACCTTTACTGACTTGTCCTACATAAAGGACGCCAGCCTGTAACAAAGATTCCACTGTAACAAAGCAAACACCCACCAGTGGGTAAGAGAACTCAAGGAAGTATGCGGCATGAAAACCAATTAACTGCTTGCATACTGGAACAATTTTTTTAAATTTTTTTATATATGTATTTTTTTTAATTTAACTTTATTGCGGTCACAATGGGTGACTACGGCTTGATTTGGGCAGTACAGGTACTTTTTTCTGAAGTCATCAGTTATCTATTTGACCCCCGATGCCCCCCATGTCTTTCAAAGTATCTGATCAAACACAGATCGTGTTTAATCAGATGTTTCCGTGGCTGTAACAGTCAGGAAAACACAGCACTGAATGTGGAAGTGGCTCAATCCTTGTCGCTTCTGCTTTCATTCATCACAGAGGAGATCAGGGAACGGATGTTTCTCCATCTCTTTTGTGGGCAGCCAGCCTGACCTGGTAGAATGGGAGAACCTGGGAACAGAAGGGTGGTACCCCTCTGAGCACTGTAAAAGTGATCAGGCAGCTCTAAAGCCGCTGAATCATTTTTACAGGAAATCTGTTTAAAAAAAAAAAAAAAAAAAAAAAGCTGCAGCTATGATCCTGGTATAAACTCTTGCTGCCTAGGCATTTATATACTGTAGATGTACTCTGGGCAGCAAGCAGTTAAACTGACGTGGCCATCAGCACTCCTCTGTGTGAACTGCATTCAATCAATCTCCTTCTGTTACTGTTCCTTTTCCAGTATTGACTCCTAGGGAAGCACAGAGTTCACATACACTGAAGGATACATGCACCCTGGACGGGTACACCAGTTCTCTGCCCACCCTTTCTAGGTGACTCCGGCACATTACCATTCAGACGTGTAGACTTGAGAATGGGGTTTTACCCTTTCCTGGCAGGGTGCACTCTTCTATAGCTGTCAGGGCTTCTTGCTCTTTTCATGGAACTTTTTAAGAGAAATACCCAAAGAAAAGGATATAACACCTCAAAGGCTAATCAGCAGTATAGATATAATTTATTAAGGACGTAAAAGGTGTATACAACACATGTATCGTATCATATCATCATACACAGGTGGAGTGTTGGGACGGGGAGGGGTGGATAGGAGCAGGGTACATGCATTGTATTTATTATTTATTTATTTCAGGTACTTATATAGCGCCATCAATGTACACAGCACTTTACATATATATTGTACATTCACATCAGTCCCTAACCCTCAAGGGGCGTACAATCTAAGGTCCCTAACCCTCAAGGGGCGTACAATCTAAGGTCCCTAACTCACATTCATACATACACATACTAGGGACAATTTAGACAGAAGCCAATTCACCTACCAGCATGTCTTTGGAGTGTGGGAGGAAACCCACACAGGCACAGGGAGAACATGCAAACTCCAGGCAGGTGGTGCCGTGGTTGGGATTTGAACCATCGACCCGAGTACTGCCAGGCGGAAGTGCTAACCATTTAGCCACTGTGCTGCCCCTGCACTGTATGATGATATGTGTTGTATACACCTTAATATATTTATATATATATACTGCTGATTAGTCTTTTGAGGTGCTGTATCCTTTTATTTGGGTTTTTTCTCTAGTGTATTGGTTTTGGATGCACCTCCCCAAATATTTAGGGTTAGGCATCGGCATACATACCATTCCCGGGACAAGGCCTTTGGCCGTGGGTGTATTTTACATAATTGTGGAACTTTTCCCATTTTGGCCCCATGCACACTTAACATTTGAGATCATCTCCCTGTCACCCTGCCCTGTCCACCTATCGGCATGATCCTTGTTAGCACATAAGCACTGCTGCACAACCGATTGGCTGTGTGCTGCTTCTCTTTCCTCAACACAACCGATTGGCTGTGTGCTGCTTCTCTTTCCTCAAGTCTGATCCAGGCTTTTTAGTAGTTTGCAAGAGGCTGATACTAGGTAAAATTCAGGTACTTGCACTGCTGGCATTAACCCCCCTGGCGGTATTCCTGAGTGTAGCTCGGGGTAAAGTTTCAGCACCACAAGCGGTAACCCCCCCGAGCTACACTCAGGAATACTCTGCAGCGTTGCTCAGGGATTCCCTCCTGCACTGACTTTGTCCTGCGCTCCCGCAATGTCCCCCCTGCAGTGTCCTCGGCAATGTCCTCCGGCCGATGCCGGCATCCATCTTCTGGGTTCCGGTCCCTGCAACGTCGGGACGTACGGGGGACGGAACTGGCGGGAAATTTTAAAATGTAAAAAGTGACATTCACTCAATACACTAAAATCACATAGTATAACATTCCTGTATCAAACCATTTCACATATATTCTGTCCCGAGTGCTTTGTCCGGCACCCTGCCTGCATTTTTACTGTTCTTTCTGCCTGGAAACTGAGAAACGTCCATGGCGTCCAAAAAGCGTCCCTTTAGGTCAAAAGCGGTTTTAGACCGGCTAGAGAACAGCGATAGTAAATCAGAACCACTTGCAGAATTGAGTGATAATGATTGGTGGGGGAAATTCCTCATCAGACACTGAAAACGATTCTGTGACTGAGCTCAGCGATGTGCGAACTTGGCGCTATATTTCACATTTCAGTGTTTTTGGTTTGATTATATTATTGAATTAAATTTATTATTATTATTTTTTATGATTATTTATTAGAATATAATTTATGATTTCGTGTTTCAAATTTGATCATCCCCGGGATGTTTACTAGACTCTTGTTCGGACAGATTTCAGTGAGTTATTCCTAAAAATTACAGCCTACAATAAAAAAGACATATTTCCATGCAAAAAAATGTACCGCTTTGAGCACAGAAATATGGACATAATCAGACTGCTAGGGAGGTTCCAGAGGTGAATCCAGGCCTTCCTTCGAGACATTCTTGTTTAACATGTGATCTGGTTTAGGATGAATCGGGCACAGCGGACAGCAGCGGCCACGATGACAGCACGCAGGAGAAGTTCATTGGACCTCTTCCCAGGGACGGCTCTGTGGGTTGCACGAGCGACTATGTCAGTCAGAACTACTCCTATTCATCACTGCTCAATAAATCAGACACTGGTATGTGTGCTCCCTCTGTGCTGCGATTCCATGGCGTCTGTCTCTAGAAAATGTTGTTCTGGTTCTGTTGATTGATAGTTTCACCTCTCTGCTTCCAGGTTACGTGGGTTTAGTAAACCAGGCCATGACCTGCTACCTGAACAGCCTGCTGCAGACACTGTATATGACCCCGGAGTTCCGCAACGCTCTCTACAAGTTAGTATTGCGCCTAATTTCTTTTTCATTTTTTTTTTTTTTTTTTTTTTCTTTTTGGTGGTGATCGTCAAGCCAGATGGCTAATTTTTTTGATGTTCTCTTCGCTGGAACCCCAACAGTTGTTTCCTAGACCCTTTTGTAACTTTTTTTTGTTTGTGCACATGGGAACATTATTATTATACAGGATTTATATAGCACCAACAGTTTGCTCAGCGCTTTACAATATAACGGGAGACAATACAGCAACAATACAGTTCAATACAAGAGGGATAGGAGGGCCCTGATCCTGGGAGCTTACAATCTAAGAGGGAGGGGCTAGTGGTACAAAAGGTAGTAACTGTGGCGGGTGAACTGGTTGGAAGAGTAGAAGATTCCAGTAATTAGCTGAGGGCAGGATAGGCTTCCCTGAAGAGAGAGGTTTTCAGAGTGCGCCTAAAAGTGAGCAGAGTAGGCGATAGTCTGTTAAATGGGGTAGAGAGCTCCAGAGGATGGGGGAAGCTCTGGAGAAGAGCATGGGAGGAGGAGACAAGGGAGCTAGAGAGCAGGAGGTCGCGCGATGAGCGGAGAGTACAGTTTGGGTGATATTTGGAGACCAGATTGATGATTGAACATTCCAGTATGTTTTCATATTTTGTTCAGTGCATGGCCTGCTCCATTAATACTCTGGGATAGGCAAATATCATCCAAATCCATTTTTCATGTGTCTTCTTGAATCTCGTGTACTTTGTGTATTTCTTCCAGATCTGTGCAGTGAGCCAGTGTGAGACTTTTCCTTCCTGTAATTAGGGATGCACCAATATCGGTTTTTTTTTATCAGTGAGTACCAGTACCCGATACTTTCGGCCATGTACTCGCTGATACCGAGTACCGATACTTTGCGGTGCGATTTGCATTAATGGATACAAATTGCACCAGAAAAGAATAGCATGCGACTTATTATTATTATTATTATTACATCGAGTTTATATAGCGCCAAAGGGTTTGCTCAGCGCTGTACAATAGGGGGGACAATACATGGCACAGTACAACAATAACAGACAGTGTACGAGGGGTAAGAGGGCCCTACTCTTTCAAGCTTACAATCTAGGAGGGAGGGGGTAGTGGAACAATAGGAAGTGGCTGAGGGGAATGAAGTGGCTGAGGGGGATGAAGTGGTGGGAGGAATGAGGGAGAATGGCCGTTAGGTGAGGGTGGGGTAGGCTTCCCTGAAGAGATGGGTTTTGAGGGAGCGCCTGAATGTGGGGAGGGAAGGCGACAGTCGGATGGATTGGGGCAGTGAGTTCCAGAGGATAGGGGAGGACCTGGAGAAGTCCTGCAGTCGTGCATGGGAGGAGGAGACCAGGGAGCAGGATAGAAGGAGTCCTGTGAGGAGCGAAGGGTACGGGTAGGGTGGTACTTGGGGATCAGGTTGGTGAGGTAGTCAGGGGCAGTGTTGTGAACGGCTTTGTAGGTCAGGATTAGAAGTTTAAATTTGATACGTTGGGCAATCGGGAGCCAGTGGAGGGAGAGGCAGAGGGGGGGTGGCAGAGGTGGAGCGGGTGGTGAGGTGGATGAGTCTGACTTGAACAGGAATGCAATTTCTATCCAAATCGCATGCGATTTCTCCACTGCTCTTGAACCCAGGCCTGTCATAGCCCGAGTTCACACAGGAGCAGTGCGGGAAACCTCCCTGTAGTCATCCCATGCCGAGTGTCAGTGGTAGAAGAGGAGAGAAAGTGGTGGGGATTTGAAATCCCCACTTCTTTCTTTCTTCTCCTTGCATGACAGTTTGGACTAGACTGCATCTGATTGCTCAGCTCCCCTTCTGACTGGTCCCCTCACCTTCTTTGTGTGACTTCCGGGTCACAGCTGTCACTTTCCCAGGCCGGGGAAAGATGTATTGCAATGCAAACCGCATTGCAATACATCTAACGGATCACAGATGAGACATTGGGGGTCTTTTAGACCCTGCATGGCTGAATAAAGAGAACCTGTCACCCAAAAATCACTATGTCCCCTATGTGATGAAAAAAAAAAGTTAAGTAAAAAAAAAAAGTTACACCCAAGCACAACACCCCCAACATATACGCAGGTAAACATACACTCCGAGGCACCTACGTGTGAAAATGTCGATTGCACGCACACCGGAGTGAGCGCAATAATTCTAGCACAAGACCTCCTCTGTAACGCTAAACTGATGACCACCTATAGAGGTTTTTGAGGTGTCTTCTGTAGAAAGTATAGGGTACTGAATTATGACGCAATTTCCTAGACCCACACAAATTTAAGGTTTGGCATCTTTACTTTGCACAACCTCGTCTTTTATATTTTACGAAAAATTTGGGTAATTTATATTGATTGTTTGCCCTAAAAATCACATTTAGTGTGGTTTTTTTTTTTTTTTTTTAACTGAAATTTTTTACAGAAAAATTTAAACTACCACTATTTTATTCTGTAGGGTGTCTGCTATCAGAAAATATATAATGTTTGGGGGGTTTTGTGCAATCTTCAGGCCTAAAATTTTTTTTTTTTTTTCTTTAAACGTGTGCAAATGTAGAAATGGCTTTGGCAGCAAAAGGGTTAAGCAGAACTTATTGGTCACCTCCCTTCTGCCAGCCTTTGGTTGGGCAGTGTAGGAGAAGCCGCACACTGATGAGCCCATCAAATTGCTTTCCTTTTATGCATGTTGAGTGCTGTAAGTAGTCCTGATTGGCTCCAATTATTGCCCTTCCAGCTCCCAGTCAAGGGAGGCTTATCAGGCCAGATTAAAGCAGAAGGCCAAGAAAAAGAAAAAAAGAAGAAAAAATTGGCCCCCCCCCAGAAGTTATTTAGCCATAGTGTGCACAGCATATTTGCACATCACGGCACACATACCCAGCATATTGATCTCTTCCAGTGCTGCACTGTCTGTGCTGCCCTCTGTGCTGCCCTCTGTGCTGCCCTCTGTGCTGCCCTCTGTGCCGCCCTCCGTTGCTGTCATGTCCATCTTTATCCAGTTTTCAGTTGGTTTTGGAGCCTTCGGCCATCTTGATTGGCTAGGTCGGTTTAATGCAACTACCGCACATACACACAGGAGCTTTTGTCCTGGAACAGGATTGCGTTTTAGCTGGGCTGACAGGCAGGGAGAAGCATTTATGATTAAAGAGACACATGGGGGGGGGGATTTACTAACATTTGTGCGGAAAGAATCAGGTGCAGCTGTGCATAGCTTTTTCAGTGAAACTTTGGCAATAAGCCCCGGTTCACATCTGTGTGGGCGGTGCCGCTGCGGATCCGCACGAAAATCCGTGCAGCCACACCACCCGCACAGAGGAATGCGGACCCGCGGGCGGGTGCCATTAGTTCTAATGGCACGCCGCCCGCCCTGGAAAACACAACCGTACTGGGAACCTCTTATTTTTATATAAAAAGGGGCCAAAAATAGTCCAAATTTAAGATGTGTAGTACAAATCTGAAGAAAAGTGCACAAAAAATGTGACAGTCCACCACCAAAAGCACTAAATAAACTCACCAGAGCTATAAAAAACTGAAGCATATATTGCTCTGGGGGCGATGGTATTAGCAGAATAATGAACCACTCATGGATGTGTCTTCAGGGAGTAATATTCTGCAGTTTTTTATAGCTCTGGTGAGTTTATTTAGTGCTTTTGGTGGTGGATTGTCACATTTTTTGTGCACTTTTCTTCGGATTTGTACTACACATCTTAAATTTTGACATTTTTTTTATATAAAAATTTTTTTTTAATTATGTATTTATAAATATTACTCACATGGATAATATTTTTATGTTTTCTTTGTTCACAGGCATATTGTAATATTTATTTACTAGCGTAAATTATTTTTGTGTTATTTTTTTCACACTTTAATAATTTTTATTGGATTTTGCAGCTGGTATATCAGTTAGTGACCCACATTTTTCTCTCTCCATAGGCGCCATTATATTTATTTACTTATGTACTGGGAACCTCGGCTGCGTTTTCAGAAGTGCAGGGACTTCTTCCCTGCGTGTCACGGGCATGGGAGTCAATTCAAATGAATGGGATCCCGTGTCCGCGCAAAACGTGGCCCGCACGGCCGCATATATGTGAACCGGGGGTAAAACGTGGAAGCTGATTGCTTACTATGCACAGCTGCACCAGATTCCGTGTCTACCAGTTTTAGTAAATCTCCCCCACAGGCTCTTCTGTCATTTCTTACTTTTTGTCACATTTGTAAAATGCATTTTTTTTGAATAATGAATAAATCTTTGGATTTATTCTCTATATTTTTTTTGCTCAATGTTTAGCATTAACATGTTATTCTGACAGGTGGGAGTTTGAAGATTCCGAGGAGGACCCCGTAACCAGCATCCCCTACCAGCTGCAGAGGCTCTTTGTCCTATTACAGACCAGTAAAAAAAGGGCGATTGAAACGACAGACGTGACGCGGAGTTTCGGCTGGGATAGTAGTGAAGGTAAAAGGGAAAACCTTGATAAAGCATACACTGTTAAAGGATCATGTCTGCTTAGCTTGCTCTAAGCCCTGACTGTTGTTGTGTTTGACAGCCTGGCAGCAGCATGATGTGCAGGAGCTCTGCAGGGTCATGTTTGATGCTCTGGAGCAGAAATGGAAGCAGACGGAGCAGGTAAGTGTCCCTGGAGGGGGGGGGGGTGTTATTAACTGCTGAAGAAATGCATTGTTCAAGGTGTGCAGAATGTCCATTGTAAAGCTCCTCCCCTGAGTAGGGCTGAGCCTCTTTCACAGAAGGCCTTCATATCATAACTCTGATTGATTAACCACTTGCCGACCCACCACAGTACATTTTACATGTTACCATGGTGTCACTAAACTACTCTGATTTAAAATATGTAAAAAAAAAAATAAAAAAATTAATAAATCAAATAAAACATTTAAAAATGTTTTTGTTTTTTTAACATACTGTCACCAGTCATATGATGACACTGCACTGTGCTGGTTGGTGACAATATGTTTAAAAAAATAAAAAATAAAAGTAAAAACAAAATTAATTTAAGTTATTCATTTTTCAAAATATTGTGACAAATACAACTTAAACTCGCCATACTATATACCTTGGACTGTCTGCTTTCCAAAAAGGGGTCATTTGGTGGGTATTTGTACTGTCCTGGCATCTTAGGGCTTCAAGAAACGAGATCGGCCGTCAGTACATCAGGATTGATTTTCAAATATATATCCCATAGTTTTTAGATGCTGCAACTTTCATACAAATCAATAAATATACACTTATTAGGATTTTTTTTTTTGCCAAAGACGTAGCAGGATACATTTTGGCCTAAAGTGTGATTTTGTTTTTTTTTTATTATTTTATTGAAAATATTTTATAACAAAAAGTAGAAAATATAGTTTTGGGGTTTTTTTTTTTTTTTTTCTTTCCAAATTTTTTCTTTTATATAATAAATAAAAACCCAGTGGTGATCAAATACCACCAAACACAAGCTCTATCTGTGTGAAAAATGACATGACAAATGGATGTGACGATGTCAGGTTCAGTCCACCACTGGCTCATGGGGGGAGCACTGTTTGTCAGTGGAGTGGAGGATCGGGTGAGTTTTCAGTTTTCTCTCCCCCCCCCCCCCCCCCTGGACAAACGAGCAGTTAACTCATGCAGTACAGACAGAGTCCCACTTTTTTTTTTTTTTTGCCTGGAGTTGGGCTTTAACTTTATACAAATGTCACAGAATGACATTTCTTTTACGATGAATTTTATTATAAACTGCACAACAAAATAGAGTCAGAGACAAGTTCATTGACACAGAAAAATTAGGGTGTACAGTTCTGTTGATGAAGGACATAACAAATGCACTGAAATATTGACACGGAGAGAAACGGAACATAAAAAACACAATCTCAAAAGGGATGGAATGAGACCCTATAAAATTGTGTTAACAGCAAATATTAACCAATGAGCTGGTGGGAAAAGACCAAGGATAGTCACCAAAGTCTCCTAGATTGTAAGCTCCCAGGATCAGGCCCTCCTATCCCTCTTGTATTGAACTGTATTGTTGCTGTATTGTCTCCCGTTATATTGTAAAGCGCTGAGCAAACTGTTGGTGCTATATAAATCCTGTATAATAATAATATATAAATCCTGTATAATAATAATATAAATCCTGTATAATAATAATATATAAATCCTGTATAATAATAATATATAAATCCTGTATAATAATAATATATAAATCCGGGGGCGTGGCCGAGCCGCGAGTGGAGATGGCCGCATAGGTGCAGAGCTCCCGCCGGCCGGATCTTACCTTGCTGCCGCTCTGCACGGACGGGTGAGACATCTCCCCTCTGCTATGGGGAAGTCTGACAGGGCACCCTCTGGGGCCAGATCGCGGTCCCCGCGGGGCCCGAACACACAGGGGAGGCATATAAAGGAGCTCTTCCGCTCCCAGCAGAAAGCAGGGCCGCAGCCCTCTCCCTCTCCAGCGTCATCCCCCTCTCCCCCTCCCTCTGCAGTCTCTGACACAGGCTCTGCAAGCACAGCCGAATATGCTGTGCTGGACACAGTGCCACAGCTGGATTCCTCATGTGCTACACATTCCCTATCATTAAGGGACCTCCAGGCTGTGGCAGCTGATATAAAGACCACCTTAACCACCACATTAACCTCTGCCCTAACTGAATTAAGGGATGACATCCGTTCTATGGGCACAAGGGTGGAGCGGGTGGAGCTGGATACTAGGCAGAATCAGGCCGCAATTTCTGATCTACAACAACTATCAGCGCTGCACGTGTCGACCATTCGAGATTTTTCTAGACATATTGAGGACCTAGACAATCGTGGACGCAGACGCAATATTAGGGTTCGGGGCCTTCCTGAATCAGTGGAACCTTGTGATGTCCCTAAAGCGGTAATAGCTATCTTTAATGACCTTCTAGGTCGCCCACCTTCAACCATGATTGCTATTGAACGTGTACACCGGGCGACCCGCCCTAGGGGGGGAGACACAGACCCTCCCAGGGACATAATTTGCTGTCTTGAAAGTTACCCGCTTAAAGAGGATATCCTCAAATGCGCCAGGGGGAGAAGACATCTTGCCTATGAGGGGGCAGAGATACAGCTATATCAGGACCTCTCCAATCTGACCCTGCAACAAAGGCGGGCGCTGCGCCCCCTATTGGATGCTCTCCGCATGCGCAACATCCCCTATAGATGGCGGTTTCCGTTCTGCCTTTCTGCTCAAGTGAATGGCCATAATTTCAACCTACGAGTTCCTGAAGAACTGCCATCTTTTTGCTCTGCTTTGGATATTCCTCCGATTGCCTTACCCGATTGGAACGGGTCTATGAGGTTGCCGCGTGCCCAAGATCTAAGAGCTGAAGATGGTGCAATGGGCGGGCCTAGCCCTGCTCAACGACGGCGCCGGACGGTCCCTTCGACACCTCCAAGACCCCCTGCAGGGGCCTCTATGGACACTTCCAGTCCCACGGCCTCCCCGGCGCACAGGAAGCCTCGGCACGGGACCTAATGATCCGCCACGCCAGCAGGCCTTCAGCCTCCGTTTTTTCAGTTTTCCTGCTGATTTGTGTTTGGCCAGCTACTTGGGCTTTGAGTTGGGCTTTACGGGTTTGCCGCATCGGTTACTGTTGCCTCTTTACAGTCGCTCCCGCAGGCTCTAGTCCTCCATGTTGATATGCCACCTTCCCAGGTTTTGGGGTGATATTTATTAGCATACAGGTCAGGAGACTTGTTCAAGATCGACACCCGGTATACACCCCATTAGATTGCGGATTCTCATTGCTCTAACAAGCCTTCTGCTCTTGCTATGGATCCCTGCGCCTATTGCTTCGTGGAACTATCTCTCAGCAGTATCCTGACTACTGAAGAAGAGCGGTCTTGCTCCTACTGCAGGGGTCTCTATTTCCTTCCGGATGCCCGGTTCACTTCCTGTTTTTAAGTTCCTCTCGTTCAGGTTTGGTGAAAGCTCTCGGGAAGGCCGGCTCCTTCAAGTTTGTTCTGCACTGCAAACCCAGGCCGTGACCCGGCATCATCTGAGGGATTTTTACAGCCTTTTGGGATTTATTTGACCGGAGGGAGTTGCCTCCGCTCCTGCTTCGGACACGTACTCTATATGATACCCGTGGTTACATCTGATATCCTTTTTGAGTTCTGCACTAGATACGGGATTTTGATAGGGGGCAGTTGTTATTTACGGGGAGGGGGGTGGGACGGGGGGGAGGGGGATCTACCTCACAATGTTGCTGCCAGGGGATTGGTGGGAGCTCTGTTACATCCTAAACGACGCCGCGTGAATGACCATCACCTCTGCGCACTTTGAGGCCTCATGGAGCCGGTTGGTGTACCCTCCTGTGACCTGCTCTTATGTAAGCGCTTGCGGCTGTTTTGGGGCTCTATGTATCCCCCCAGTCCTAAGGGTGTGTCCCCCCTCCTTTCAGCATTGGTTATAAGAGAGGTGCTGCTCTTTCTCGTGGGTGTCATAAGGGTTTTGGTAGAATCCGTTCCATATTTTGCAATGCTTAGTTGAGCTCGTCTCCATGGGGTAACAGTTCTGGCACTGAGTCTGGGGATCCTAAGTAGTACGGATGCCTGAAGCTGGGGTATAATGTTCTATAGGGTTTTCTCCTGACCTCAGTTTTTGTATTGAAATTTGTTTTTCCTGTATGGCATTTGTTCGTATGTTCTGTTGTATTATTGCTTCTTTACTTGATAAGCCTGTATTACTCCTTACGGCCTCGCACAGATCCACCATTTAACAGGTCCTGCCTGTTGGTTCTGCTCTTATACGGATAGAATTTGCCCTGTCCTCAAGCGGGAGTGGTTAGCCCCTAGATATCTTCTCAATACGTATATTGGAATATCTGTGGCCTATTATCCCATCACGGTTGCCCCTTTTTGCCAGCGTGCCCGCCGCGGGCACCCGCATACACCTCCTGGATTGTCACCTCTTGGGGTTGTCCAAAGTTTTTTCCCTTTTAGCTTGGCCTTTATAGTACATAGTATTACATGCCTCGCTTGAGCCCCCCCTTTTCAACACTCACCCTCCTTTGGTTTTGTCTTTTTGGTTATGCTCCTTACAAGGCGACCGGCCGGTGGTTGCTTCACTCTTGGCTCAACGCTTACTTCGTTCCCCACACAGTGAGCTCTGTGAGCTTTCACTGACCTCATACATTAGGCTACTATTATTAGTTTCCTCTCCTCTACTTTTTCTTTTCTCTCGTTTTCCTTCCTTCCCCCCCCCCCCCCCCTTTTTTTTTTTTTTTTTGGCTCTAATCTCTTTCTTATTCTAACTTTCCTCCCTCCTTCTGTACTCTCTCTTTCATACGTGGACTAGCTGGTCTTCTCCCCGAGCCGTGTAGTACTTTCCCCCCTTTTCTTCCCCCCTTTTTTTTTTTTTTTTTTTCTTATCTCTTGGGAGTTCTCTTACTCCTTCTCTCTTTTCTCGCTCTCTACCCCCTTACTTCTCTCCCTTTTCTCCGACTCCTCCCCTCCCCCCCCCCCCTTTTTTTTTTTTTTTTTCTTTCTCTTCTCTCTCTGCACATTTGCAGTTGTGTCATCAGGCTTCCGCGATCAAGCTCTGCAGTCATGCCTTCTCCCGCCTCTAATGCGGGACTGCTGTCCTTAAAAATTCTTTCACTCAATGTTCAGGGTCTGAACACTCCCGAAAAGAGATCTATGTTACTTTCTTACGCGCATAAGCAAAAGGCGGATATACTCCTCCTCCAGGAGACGCATTTTCGCCGGGACTCCATACCCAAACTTTTTAACTTCAGATACCCTACTGTTCTTCATGCCACCAATCCACTGGCTAAATCAAAAGGAGTGGCTATCCTGTTTGCCAGACATCTCCCATTCGTGCTACAGGATTCCCTTGCCGACCCGGAGGGCAGATATCTGTTTGTAAAGGGCTCTTTTTCCAACAGACCCATCACACTTGCCAATATTTATGCTCCCAATACCAAACAGGTCACGTTTATGCGTATGACTGCTGCTACTTTGGCTGAGTTTCACTCGGGTATGCTGATACTGGGGGGGGACTTGAATGTCCCATTAAACCCATTGCTAGACTCCTCCTCGGGCAGTTCGTTTTTGCCTTTTAAGGCTCTTAGGCAGATACATTTGCAGTTGCAACACTTGCAATTACATGACTCCTGGCGCACACTCCACCCCACTGTTAAGGATTACACGTTCTTTTCTCCGCCGCACAATAAGTATTCTAGGATTGATTACCTTTTTCTGTCACAGTCGGACCTCCCTTTTCTACATGCTGCCTCTATAGAGCCGATGGTTCTCTCCGATCACCACCCCATAACCGTAACCTTGCGGCTCCCGGAGAAACTTGCTCGCTCGAAGCTATGGCGCTTAGACGCCTCGCTTCTAGCAGACTGTGCTATTGAACAAGACATTCGCTCTCATCTGCGTGAATATTTCTCTTTAAATGGCTCTTCGGATACCTCCCCCCTTACGCAGTGGGAGGCTCATAAATGTGTTATCCGGGGTTGCCTTATAGCGGCAGCTACGAGACGTAAGAAAGACAGACAGCAACGTTTGAAGCTACTTACAGATAGGATACGCTCTCTGGAGAGGGCACATAAACAGACTCTGGCTGCGTCGACTCTTTCGGAAATCACAAATGCTCGCTTGCGACTTCTCACTGAGCTGGGCAAAGTGGTCAAGAAAAGATTCATTCTCTCCCAAAAGCTTTATTATGAGTTTGCCAATAAAAGTGGAAGGTTTCTTGCTCGGGCTCTTCGGGAAAAACGATCCCATATGACTATACATAAAATAAGAAGCCCTGGGGGTGTGATGGCCACATCCAATCCTGATATTGCCTCTCAGTTCGAACATTTTTATAAGTCCCTTTATAATCTTCCACCAGAACGTCCCCCGATGCACATTGACAGGCCTAGAGCGTCCCTAATCTCTGAATTTCTTCGTCTTCATGGTCCAAACGCTCTCTCTGAGGAGACGGTTTTATCGCTGGACCAAGATCTGACTTTAAGCGAATTGCAGTGCGCAGTACGGCAGTTGAAGGCGGGCAAAAGTCCGGGCCCTGACGGCTTTTCGGCGGCTTATTATAAATCCTTTCTGGACATTCTGAGTACTCCATTTCTTTCTGCTTTCAATACTCTCTCTCAGTCTCATAGACCACACCATAGGCTGTTGGAAGCACACATTACCGTCATCCCCAAAAGTGGTAAAGATACCTCCCAGGTATCTAATTACAGACCCATCTCCCTGCTAAATGTGGATATTAAGTTGTTTGCAAAGATGCTTGCTAACCGACTTCTCCCTTTGCTCCCTTCCCTCATTAACTTGGATCAGGTGGGATTCATCCCTGGTAGAGAAGCTAGGGATAACACTATCAAGGCCCTTAATCTCCAACATTGGCTTTCCAAATCTAACTCTCCGGCCTTCTTCCTCTCATTGGATGCTGAGAAGGCCTTTGACAGGATTGCTTGGGATTATTTGCAGGGATCACTGATGGCTTTGGGCCTGGGCGAGAAAATGCTGAACTTTATTATGACCCTATACTCGGGCCCTACAGCTCAAGTTCGGGTTAATGGACACTTATCAAACCCTTTCCGCCTGGGTAATGGCACTCGTCAGGGTTGCCCCCTATCCCCGCTTCTGTTCGTCATTTCCCTTGAACCTCTTTTGAGACAAATTCGCGCTAACCCAGATATTAAGGGGATCAGGATAGCAGACAAAGAATACAAACTTGCTGCTTATGCGGATGATATCCTCCTTTTTTTGGCTGACCCTCGCACCACCCTACCGAGTTTGCTGAAAGACTTTGCTTTTTTCCGCTTTTTGTCGAACCTGAAAATTAATTTTTCAAAGTCATACGCCCTCAACATAACCCTTCCCACTGATCTCGTCTCCTTCTGTGAGTCTCATTTTCCATTTCAGTGGGTGAGGGATGCCCTTCCATATCTTGGTATACAACTTACTCGTAACCTGGACGACCTTTATGCCAAAAATTTCCTACAGGTTTTCAAAGTCATAGAGGAAGACCTAAACAAGTGGCATCGCCCCTGCTTCTCTTGGTTTGGTAGGGCTGCAATTATTAAAATGAATATACTTCCGCGTCTCCTATATCTCTTCCAAACTTTGCCAATTCAACTTCCAATGACATTCTTTGCTTCTTGTAAGAAACTATGTTCCTTATTTTTATGGAATCATAAGCGTCCGCGGGTCTCGTTCTCTCAGCTAACTCGTCCCAAACCCAGCGGGGGCATTGGGCTCCCTGACCTACACCGCTATTACTGGGCGTGTCATCTTTCCCGCATAGTCGACTGGCACATTCATTCTGCTTCCAAAGACTGGGTCCTTTTGGAGAAGGCCTTTTCGCCCACTCCCCTTCCATCGATCCCTTGGCTATTGCCGAAACACACACCTCAGGTTCTCCTCTCCCATCCTTTGATAGGTCCCACGTTAGAAGTTTTCCGCAAGGCTTGTAAAACGTCGTCCATTTCGGACTCTCCTAGTCCCTTGACGTCGATACGCCTGAATCCAGATTTTCCCCCAGGGTTGCACAAGGATTTTTTATCAAATTATTGGCCACACGATCAGATTCAAGTAAAACATTTTATTCACTCAGGCAAGGTGAAATCATTACAGGAGCTGAAGGTTAGCTTGAATATCCGCGAATTCCCTCTCTGGGCCTTTCTTCAGATTAGACACTTCCTGCTTTTCCATAAATCCCGCCATAATTGGACTCGCCCTGTTACTCCATTTGAATCCTTATGCTCTAAATCCGAACCGCGGACTCATTTGATCTCTGAGATTTATCCTCTCCTAGGGGACAGCAGGACTTGCACTTCTTTCCCCTCTTGCCGTGCGTGGAACAGAGACCTAAAGACGGATTTATCTGAGTCGGATTGGGACCGCATATTTAGGTACTCCCACACCTGCTCGAGTAATGTTTCGACGCAGGAAAATGGCTACAAATTGGCCACTAGATGGTATCGTACTCCCTCCAGACTTCATCGGTTTAACTCATCTGTCCCTGACGTGTGCTGGAGATGTGGGACACCTGATGGCTCTTTCTTACATATTTGGTGGTCCTGTCCACTTATTCATCCATTCTGGCAGGAGGTTCACCGGTTGGTGACTTCAGTGACCACTCTGCCCATAGTTTTCTCTCCTGCTCAGCTATTGCTTCATCATACCCCCATTCCTAGGAGTCAATATTTCAAGTCCCTAGCTATGCATATGATCAACGCAGCCAGACTCTGTCTTCCTGTGCTGTGGGGCTCCACTCACCCCCCAACTATACGCGATTGGCTCAATCGAGTAGGCAGAGTGGCGGAAATGGAGGAACTGATTGCGACTGCACTTGACATGCCAACTAAATACTCACATGTTTGGGCCTGCTGGACCCACTTTGTAACTACCCCTGAATTCAGATCTCTCATGGGTCGGGATACCTGATTGAGCTCAGCCATACCTCTGGTTATGCCCTTGGTTCGTTCATAATCTGCGTGGTTATGACCTCCTTTCCGATAATTTATATTTGCCTGCTTAGCTTTGGTGAGTGTTTAAGTTCTTGACACTCTCATTTATGATTTCCAATAGCTATATTGACACAAACTTCGCAGCCCAGACCTTTCGCTTCCCTTGCTTCGCCCCCCCCCCCCCCTTTTTTTTTTTTTTTTTTTTCTTGCCTCTTATCCCCCCTTCTCCCTCTCCCCCCCCCCCCCCTTTTTTTTTTTTTTTTTTTTTTTTTTTTTCTTTTTCTCTTTCTTCCTCTTTCTCTCCTCTCTCTCTACTATGACTCCCATTCTTTTCCTTTTCTTGTCCTTTTCTTTCTATTCTTTTTTTTCTTTCTTTCTTTCTCGACAAGCTCTCAGTCTTCGATCAGGCTTAGTCTTCGTTTCATTCAGGAATACTTGGTATATGGTTAGCTTATCTCCTCTAGGGTAGTCAATGGTACTCACGACATCTTCTCTTATACTGCGATGCTCAATTAGCCTTATGATAGCGTACTGCTTTTGGTTTAGACTCCGAAGGTTCATTTCCTCCATGCATAGGCCAGTACGCCAATACTCAATTGTTGGAAGTAAGCTGTGATTACCTTCTATATTGTACATTTGTGTAACTTGAGTACTACAGGCCTATCTCTGCCGTACCTTGACATGCTTATGTTTTTCAGTGTCGCACTCTACCATGTTGTTTCGTCTTGTATTTTGGTTTAAGCTGTGTCTATGGCCTGATTGATGCTGTGTGTGCATTTCTTTATATTTTCCTGTAACATGTTGTCACTTCTAAATAAACTTTTATGGAAAAAAAAAATAATATATAAATCCTGTATAATAATAATATATAAATCCTGTATAATAATAATATATAAATCCTGTATAATAATAATAAGTCTCATACAGATGATAGGAAAAGCTGAGCATAAAATCTCACTGGACGCATATCGGAACTCTACACCCAGGACTTCCAAGAAAGTCCAACCGGTATATAAGACATTACAGGCACAGTTCTCTAGGGATAGCTCAATCAGTGCATATAACATAAAGACTGACAGAACCGAAACAAAAAAAAAAACAAAGGAAAAAGAAAGAATATCGGAGAAAGAATAAACAAGAATAGTAAAGACAAAGAAGGAGAATCTTATATCGACAGGAGGGTCTGATCAAATCTAGACGGTTGAACCACATCCATAAAATGACATTTCATTTAAGTCTGGAGCACCAGATCTGGGAGGATCCATGCACGGAATGAAGAACATAATATTGGGCGCAATGACCTTCATGCATTAAAACCAACAATAATGAATGAGGAGACAACACGGCACTCATATTTAGGGCTCGTCCACACCAGGTGCATTGGAGCACAGTTTTTCAGTAAGCAGCCTTGCGCTGGGTAAAATTTGGGCATTTTTTCCCAACACGACACATGTATGGTGTGAGCAGGGCATGCAGAGAACAATTTCTTCCCATGTGCCATTGCATCGAGTCTGTGTTGATCATTGCTGATTGCTAACACCGCTTATGCACCTGGTGTGGACGAGCCCTAAATATGAGCACCGCATTGTCTCCTCATTCACTATTGTTGGTTTTAATGCATGAAGGTCATGGCTCCCAATATTATGTTCTTCAATCAGTGCATGGATCCTCCCAGATCTGGTCTTGGGTGCTGCAAAACTTGTACATAAACATTGAAAAGACTACATTTTGAAATATTTTGCCTCTCCTAAGACTTTTACTGTGGGAACCCTGAAGCAAAAATGAAACTCTTGCTTTTTTTCATCTAAGAACCCCTGTCAAGTTTTTATTATGGGAGATTTCCCATCACTTCAAATTTCAGCCGGGATAGGAATTCAGGAGGAATCTCCCCAACAGTGAGTAAAAACCTGACAGAGGTTCTAATTTAGCAGTTACCTGCTCCATCCAGAACAAGATTTGGCTGTAATTCCACTTCAAGATAATATTTATTTTTGTTTTGTTTTTTTTCTATGTTGGCAGGCCGACCTCATCAATCAGCTGTATCAGGGGAAGCTGAAAGATTACGTCCGGTGCTTGGAGTGCGGTTATGAGAGCTGGCGGATTGACACGTTTTTAGACATCCCTCTTGTCATCAGGCCGTATGGCTCCAGCACAGCGTTTGGTAGCGTGGTATGTAGCTGTGCTGTGTGGGATCTCCGTACATGTTGCTGATGTCCATCTGAAACTAAAAGTTCAGTTCTTCGGGAGGGTGATGCATCCTTTTTTTTTTAAGTTTGCCAAATCAGTCTCAGGCTTCACACTAAGGCTACATTCACACTAGCGTTGTCAGGAGGCGGCAGACAGGCGTTTGGGAAGCGTTTTTACCGCTTTTACGGGCAGTAAAAGAGATTCTTTTACATACATACTTTGTCTCTTCTACATTAAAGTTACTTACCTGCCTGTCCGCCACTGTACTGTGAGCTTCATATTGCAGCTCACTGTACAAATGCAGCAATGCCGAATGTAAGGGAACTCCCGCACGTGCGCAGGAGTGACATCATCTCTGCCTGGCCAGTGACAGAGGGCGATCAAGACCTGGAAGCCGGCCGCTCGAAGATGTAATCAGCTGGGTGGGTAGCAGAGGGATGCTGCATCGCTGGGACTGAGGCGAGTATAGTTCCACTTTAACCTCTTGCCATCCGCCTGCTGTTTATAAACGGCAGGGCGGTGGCAGTCCAAGGTCGGGTTGCCGTTCCTAAACGGCACCCGCCTTTTCTAGCTGTGCGCGCTCCCTAGGAGCGCGCACCACCGCGATCCGGTGTCCGCTGTGTCCTCCGGACACAGTGAAACACCGATCGTCGGACGGGACCTCTGTACGAGGTCCCGGTCATGTGATCACTGATTGGCGAATCAGTGATCACATGCAAAGTAGTAAGCAAGATGTCACTTGTGACATCATTGCTTACTACGTGTGAAATCTGTGAATGATCACAGAGGTCACATGGTACAAGGCTATTCACAACAGCCTTGTACCATGTGACAAGCTGTGACCAATCACAGCTCACTCAGTATTTCTCAATGACTGCAAGAATGCAGACAGAGAGAAAGAGAAATGATTGCTTTTACATTCTATATGGGTGTAAAAGCAATCAGTGTAAAAAAAAAAAAAAAAATCTTCATCACCCCCCACAAGTAGTACAGTGTCACCATGGTGACACTGTACTGCTAGGGTGACAGTATGTAAAAATAAAAAATAAAAATAAAAAATAATATAAAAAAAAATAAAAATGTAAAAAAAAATGTTTAAAAATTATAATGTTTGGTTATAAACTAATTTGGATTTTTTTTTTTTTACTAAAAAAATAACGGAATAAATTTTGGCCAAGATTTAGGATGAAATATTATTTATTTGCAACATTTTATAAAAAAAAACACTTTTTTTCAAAATTTTTGGACTTTTTCATTTACATAGTAAAAAAAATAAAAATCCCAGCGGTGAATAAATACCACCAAAATAAAGCTTTATCTGTCTAAAAAAAATGGTAAAAAATTCATATGGGTACAGTATTGCATGACCGCGCAATTGTCATTCAAAGTGTGATAGCGCTGAAAGCTGAAAATTGCCCTGGACAGGAAGGGGGTAAAAGTGTCCGGACAGGAAGTGGTTAATAACAACTTGGTTCTTTACCCAAATGCTCATACAATACAGATTTTGAATTATTGCTTAGAAGTATTCTGTAAGTAAATATTATATTTTCCAGACATGCAAATATCCATTTTAGGTGGACTGACCCTTGAAATGGCAATCATTTTCCCAGTGTTTAGCTATCCTTAGCATACAAACACAATATTTCCTTAGCAATAAGACCACGCTTGTTATTATGTTCTATACATCTGTTAGACTTCAGCCATTTTTGTATAAGCACCAGTCTTGTTTGTTCTGCCAGGAAGAAGCTCTTCATGCATTCATCCAGCCCGAGACTCTTGATGGTCCCAACCAGTATTTCTGTGAGCGTTGTAAGAAGAAGTGCGATGCCAGGAAGGTAGGTAGTGTGTATGGTTGGCCTGTGTTATTGGCTTCTGCTTGTTCTGGAGTCTGGGAGTCTGTCCCATTAAATGTCCAAACTTGTAGAAAGCAGTAATGATATCACACCAGTAGTCATAGGGGTTTATTTACTAAAGCTGGAGAGTCCAAAATCAGACTCACTTCTGCATAGAAACCAATCAGCTTCCAGGTTTCATTGCCAAAGCTTCATTGAACAAGCTGAGGTTAGAAGCTGATTGGTTTCTATGCAGAAGGGAGTCTGATTTTGGACTCTCCAGCTTTAGTAAATAAACCCCATAGAGTCCAGAGAAAGTTTTTAATTAAATAATTGTTAGAAAAGAAAAGTCAATGCTTTCCAGGGGTTTGGGATACTCTCCCTTCATTGGAGTGTACGTAATATGTAACCTCAAAATTGAATGGGTAAAGTAGGATATTGATTGTTTTTTGTACAGAGGCAGGAATATCAGCAAATCGTGTAACAAGTTGGTTATGTAAATAGCTGATATTACCTGAATATATACATACATACATACATACATACATACATACCAGCACCCTCGCAGTTCATTGAGAACTACAAGCTGTTGGCTGCGGAGGCCACCGGTAGATGTAGTTCATTCATTCACAGAACTCTGTGAATGAATGACCTGGTTGTATGAGCAGGGCCCCGCATGGCCATTCTGTTTTTTAAATGGAGACAGCGGGTGCAGGAAGAAGATCCCCTGCCTGCTGTCACATGGGGGGGGGCAGAAGCTGGAACATTTTACATGTTCCACCCCTATTTAAGTAGTAATATGTTACGGGTAAAAAAATGTGTTTTATTTTTTTACACTACAGCCTTTATGGCATTGCCCCTGTAATCAGATCACGGGTGCAATGTCAGGCTCCTGCAGGCTATCAGTACAGCTTATACAGGCAGATACTGAATGGCAAGAAAAATCAATGGACTACGAGAGTGCTCACCAGCGCCCTCACAGTTCATTGAGAACTACAAACTGTTGGCTGCGGAGGCCACCGGTAGATGTAGTTCATTCAATTACAGAACTCTGTAAATAAATAACCTGGTCGTATGAGCAGGGCCCCGCATGGCCATGCTGTTTCTTAAATGGAGACAGCGGGTGCAGGGAGAAGATCCCCCGCCTGCTGTCACAAGGTGGGGGAGCCAGGAGCTGGAACATGTTCCACACCTATTTAGGGAAGTAACATGTTCCAGCTGCAAAGGTGAACTTATCCTTTAAAATCTTTTCGGACTATGATCACTGGCTTTGACATGCTTTCTACAAATTTTGACTTCTCTCCATAAGGCTGGTGTACAGTATGCGGCCAGCATCACCGAGTCGAGTCAGCTTAACTAATAAAACAGCCATTTTAAATACTGGATATCAAAAATAGGAAGTCCTGGGCCCATCTTATGCATCTGTACCACGAGGGTCTGATCTGAAATTTGCCTCTCCAGGGCCTGCGCTTTCTGCACTTTCCATATCTGCTGACTCTGCAGCTCAAGAGGTTTGACTTTGATTATACCAGCATGCACCGAATCAAACTCAACGATCGGATGACCTTCCCCGAGGAGCTGGACATGAGCCCTTTCATTGATGTTGAAGATGAGGTAATCCAATTGCTGTGTGTATTTAGTGTTTGAAAGATGTGTTTTACAGTAGATCCTTCCAGTGCAGCTTTGTGCTGGGAAGTAGACAATCCTGCAGTTGGCAGACCATTGGATCCTTTACCCGTGTCACCCACAGCTGTGACAAAATCTCTGTGGGGACACAGACAGTATTTAACCCTTTCGCTGCCGGAGCCATTTTTGCAATTTTTGCACGTTTAAAAAAAATAATTTTGGGCCTGAAGATTACACAAGATTACACAAAACCCCAAAACATAGAGTTTCTGAAAGCAGAAACCCTAGATCAGGGGTGGGCAAACTTTTTGACTTGAGGGCCGCAATGGGTTCATATATTGGACCCGGGGGCCGGACCAAGAGTAGATGAATGATGTGTATGTGTCATCTATAGTAAGCATAGTAATATTCCCCATAGTAAGCATAGTAATTAATCCCCCATATAGTAATTAATCCCCCATATAGTAATTAATCCCCCATATAGTAATTAATCCCCATATAGTAATTCATCCCCCAATATAGTAATTCATCCCCCATAGTAATTCATCCCCCATAGTAATTCATCCCCATAGTAATTCATCCCCCATATAGTAATTCATCCCCATATAGTAATTCATCCCCATATAGTAATTCATCCCCATATAGTAATACATCCCCCATATAGTAATTCATCCCCCATATAGTAATTCATCCCCCATAGTAATTCATTCCCCCTATAGTAATTCATTCCCCATATTAATTCATCCCCCGTATTAAGTCCCCAAGTCCCCCCTGTGTCAATTTACTTACCTTTGCTCCGCGCGTTCCTCTCGCCGTGTTCCCGCGCCGTTCCGGTCTTCAGGGCGGACTGTGAGAGGAGCCTAGCTCCCCTCACGTTCGTCACGCTGCCCCGCCTACACACATCCTGACAGCCATCCTGACAGTATCACGCTCCGCGGGCCGTAGTTTGCCCATTGCTGCCCTAGATAATAAAATAGTGGTAGTTCCAATTTTTTATGTCACATCAAGTGATTACTGCAAAGGGATAGGAAACGCAAAATTTCAGTACAAAACACACTAAAGGGAATTTTCGGGTAAACACAATATATTGCTAAAATTTTTGGTAAAATATAAAAGACAAGGTTGCACCGAGTAAATAGATACCCAACATGCCAAACCTTAAATTTGTGTGCGCCTATGAAATGGCTACAGACTTCAATACCCCTAATTTCCCATAGGCGACTCTTCAAAAGCCCCTACCGGGGGATATGGAATGTGTATCGCAGTTGACGGTTTCACACGTAGGTGCCCTGGTGTGTGCGTTTAACCACTTGCCCAACGGGTACTTATACCCCCTTCGTGCCCAGGCCAGCTTTCAGCGCTGTCGCACTTTGAATGACAATTGCGTGGTCATGCAACATTGTACCCATATGACATTTTTATCATTTTTTTTCACACAAATAGAGCTTTCTTTCAGTGGTATTTAATCACCGCTGGGGGTTTTGCTTTTTGCGCTATAAACAAAGAAAAGAAAAAAAAAAAGTGTTTGTTTCTATTACAAAATTTTGCAAACAGGTAATTTTTCTCCTTCACTGATGTGCATTGATGAGGCTGCACTGATAGGCACTGATGAGTGGCATGGATAGGCAGCACTGATTTACAGGACTGATGGGTGGCACTGACTGGCAGCACTGCTGGGGGGGCACAGGTGGGTGGCACTGCTGGGCTCAGGTGGGCGGCAGTGCTGGGCACTGATCATCAGTGCCGATCTGTTTGCTGACAATTGCTGGCTATCAGCAGTACTTTCCTCCTGCTGTGAAAGCATGAGGAAAGTGCAGCCGATGACCGGCAACTGTATTACCTGGTCATCTGCTGCGTCATTGGACACAGCTGATCACGTGGTAAAAGGCTGCTGTGATTGGCCTCTGACCACATCAGGTGATCAGCCGTGTCCGTTGGACACCGCGATCACGAAGTTCGACGTCATATGACGCCCTCCCAGAACTGGACAACCGCGCTGTAGCCGTCACATGGCTATAGCGCGGTTGCCAAGTGGTTAAGTTCGTACGTTCCTATATGTGGAGGCCTCAAAACTATGATGTTATGTGCTTAGGTGTAACTTGTTTGCAAAAAAAATATATATATATTTTTTTTTTTACTTAACTTTTTTTTCATCACATAGGGGACACAAAGTCCCCTATGTGATGATTTTTAGGTGACAGATTCTCTTTCATGAGACATGCAGGGTCTAAAAGAGCGGGTAGGGGTGCGCGGGTACTGGGGGCTGTGGAAGCAGTCGGGTAGCAGCGCAGCTGCTGGGCTACTTCCACCTGACAGGCAAAAGAGCTCCAGACAGCGTGGTATGCAGCCTGATTGCTGCTGGGAAGCTGTGTTTCCTCAGCTTCTGTCCTCTGCTCTCTCCCCCGATATCTCCTCTGCTAATTTAAAGCATCCGTCTCAGCTGCAGTGTTCACAGCTTCCATCCCCTTCAGCTGCAGTGCTCACAGCTTTCATCCCCTTCAGCTGCAGTGTTCACAGCTTCCATCCCTTTCAGCTGCAGTGTTCACAGCTTCCATCCCCTTCAGCTGCAGTGTTCACAGCTTCCATCCCCTTCAGCTGCCTTGTTCACAGCTTCCATCCCCTTCAGCTGCAGTGTTCACAGCTTCCATCCCCTTCAGCTGCCTTGTTCACAGCTTCCATCCCCTTCAGCTGCAGTGTTCACAGCTTCCATCCCCTTCAGCTGCAGTGTTCACAGCTTCCATCCCCTTCAGCTGCCTTGTTCACAGCTTCCATCCCCTTCAGCTGCAGTGTTCACAGCTTCCATCCCCTTCAGCTGCAGTGTTCACAGCTTCCATCCCCTTCAGCTGCAGTGTTCACGGCTTCCATCCCCTTCAGCTGCAGTGTTCACGGCTTCCATCCCCTTCAGCTGCAGTGTTCACGGCTTCCATCCCCTTCAGCTGCAGTGTTCACGGCTTCCATCCCCTTCAGCTGCAGTGTTCACGGCTTCCATCCCCTTCAGCTGCCGTGTTCACAGCTTTCATCCCCTTCAGCTGCAGTGTTCACAGCTTCCATCCCTTTCAGCTGCAGTGTTCAGAGCTTCCATCCCCTTCAGCTGCTGTGTTCACAGCTTCCATCCCCTTCAGCTGCAGTGTTCACAGCTTCCATCCCCTTCAGCTGCAGTGTTCACAGCTTCCATCCCCTTCAGCTGCAGTGTTCACAGCTTCCATCCCCTTCAGCTGCAGTGTTCACAGCTTCCATCCCCTTCAGCTGCAGTGTTCACAGCTTCCATCCCCTTCAGCTGCCTTGTTCACAGCTTCCATCCCCTTCAGCTGCAGTGTTCACAGCTTCCATCCCCTTCAGCTGCCTTGTTCACAGCTTCCATCCCCTTCAGCTGCCTTGTTCACAGCTTCCATCCCCTTCAGCTGCAGTGTTCACAGCTTCCATCCCCTTCAGCTGCAGTGTTCACAGCTTCCATCCCCTTCAGCTGCCTTGTTCACAGCTTCCATCCCCTTCAGCTGCCTTGTTCACAGCTTCCATCCCCTTCAGCTGCAGTGTTCACGGCTTCCATCCCCTTCAGCTGCAGTGTTCACGGCTTCCATCCCCTTCAGCTGCCGTGTTCACGGCTTCCATCCCCTTCAGCTGCCGTGTTCACGGCTTCCATCCCCTTCAGCTGCCGTGTTCACGGCTTCCATCCCCTTCAGCTGCCGTGTTCACGGCTTCCATCCCCTTCAGCTGCAGGTTCCAGTCTCCAGGTGAAGCGAGTGTGTCTTATGTGGGGGGGCTCCTTATCTGCTTCCCAGGTGGCAGTTTGGCTGAGGCTTAGCGGCAGGTTGCAAAAAAGCGACGGGACCCCCAAGGACAGGGATACCACCATTGCTTGCACTCTTTGTGGCTTTTTGTGAACTTTTCCAGCTGGAGCCCATATGTGTGGCCTGTTAGTCTCCCCTAGTTTTAGATCAAATGGCGGTCACATGGCACCGGGGCCCTTGGAACCATCCTTCACCATTGAACCCTTTTCTGTGACTATGAAGGGCCTGGTGTTACGCATAGAGAGGGCCTTCTTGTGTAAGCCCACTACCAAGTGCCATGGTTTCCTCCGATTGGCTGAGGTGGAGAGGTGGGTGGATAATCTCTCAATCTCCACCTCAGCCAATCAGAGAAAGCTGTATATTCATAAAAATACTTCCAGCGAATGACTGAGCAGCATTCAGCCCGACTCAGTTTTGTTCTGGGATCGGGAAAGGTTCAGTAAACTGCCATTTTATGCCTGTGGTTCTTTTATTTATTTATATATATATATATATATATATATATATATATATATATATATATATATATATATTTATATATATATATATATATTTTATATATAATTATTTTTATGTGCAAACGAGCAGGTGGGAGGGGTTTTAACCTCTAAAGGGGCTGGCCTTCAGTTTTCTCAGTGCCTATTGTCCATTTCTGTGGGCAGCACTACCATACTAGGCTTCTGCTGTGAAGGCATTGATGACTTGATTTTACAGTAGTACAAAAATCCTTCTGTCATCTTAATGGACGACATTACCCAGCATTTCTTGTGTCAGTGTGCTGTAGCTGTCCTCTTCTGTGTAATCACGCCAGCTTATTTCCTCTTTGTAAGAAGTCTCCTCAGACGGAGAGCTGCACGGACAGCGGGGCGGAGAACGAAGGCAGCTGTCACAGCGACCAGATGAGCAATGACTTCTGCACTGATGACACCTTGGATGAGGGAATCTGTCTAGAGAGTAACAGCAGCGTGGAAAAGCTAAACAAGTCCTCCGAGAAGGTAAGGGACCTTTATCAAAGGAAACGTGGTTTGCAAAATGTTGTGCAGGTTAGTACTTCTTGAATATACAGGAGAGAACATAAAGGTGAACTCCAGGCAGATATAAAAGAAGCAAATTAATGCAATTCTGTATTCATTAGATCAGTGGTTTCCCATGGATGGAATGCGGCTCTTTGCTTCACATAACCTGGCCCCTGGTGCACTCTTCCTCCCGCCGACCCCAACAGTGGGTCGTTATTCCTCCCGCCGGCCCCAACAGTGGGTCGTTATTCCTCCCGCCGGCCCCAACAGTGGGTCGTTATTCCTCCCGCCGGCCCCAACAGTGGGTCGTTATTCCTCCCGCCGGCCCCAACAGTGGGTCGTTATTCCTCCCGCCGGCCCCAACAGTGGGTCGTTATTCCTCCCGCCGGCCCCAACAGTGGGTCGTTATTCCTCCCGCCGGCCCCAACAGTGGGTCGTTATTCCTCCCGCCGGCCCCAACAGTGGGTCGTTATTCCTCCCGCCGGCCCCAACAGTGGGTCGTTATTCCTCCCGCCGGCCCCAACAGTGGGTCGTTATTCCTCCCGCCGGCCCCAACAGTGGGTCGTGATTCCTCCCGCCGGCCCCAACAGTGGGTCGTGATTCCTCCCGCCGGCCCCAACAGTGGGTCGTGATTCCTCCCGCCGGCCCCAACAGTGGGTCGTGATTCCTCCCGCCGGCCCCAACAGTGGGTCGCTATTCCTCCCGCCGGCCCCAACAGTGGGTCGCTATTCCTCCCGCCGGCCCCAACAGTGGGTCGCGATTCCTCCCGCCGGCCCCAACAGTGGGTCGCGATTCCTCCCGCCGGCCCCAACAGTGGGTCGCGATTCCTCCCGCCGGCCCCAACAGTGGGTCGCGATTCCTCCCGCCGGCCCCAACAGTGGGTCGCGATTCCTCCCGCCGGCCCCAACAGTGGGTCGCGATTCCTCCCGCCGGCCCCAACAGTGGGTCGCGATTCCTCCCGCCGGCCCCAACAGTGGGTCGCGATTCCTCCCGCCGGCCCCAACAGTGGGTCGCGATTCCTCCCGCCGGCCCCAACAGTGGGTCGCGATTCCTCCCGCCGGCCCCAACAGTGGGTCGCGATTCCTCCCGCCGGCCCCAACAGTGGGTCGCGATTCCTCCCGCCGGCCCCAACAGTGGGTCGCGATTCCTCCCGCCGGCCCCAACAGTGGGTCGCGATTCCTCCCGCCGGCCCCAACAGTGGGTCGCGATTCCTCCCGCCGGCCCCAACAGTGGGTCGCGATTCCTCCCGCCGGCCCCAACAGTGGGTCGCGATTCCTCCCGCCGGCCCCAACAGTGGGTCGCGATTCCTCCCGCCGGCCCCAACAGTGGGTCGCGATTCCTCCCGCCGGCCCCAACAGTGGGTCGCGATTCCTCCCGCCGGCCCCAACAGTGGGTCGCGATTCCTCCCGCCGGCCCCAACAGTGGGTCGCGATTCCTCCCGCCGGCCCCAACAGTGGGTCGCGATTCCTCCCGCCGGCCCCAACAGTGGGTCGCGATTCCTCCCGCCGGCCCCAACAGTGGGTCGCGATTCCTCCCGCCGGCCCCAACAGTGGGTCGCGATTCCTCCCGCCGGCCCCAACAGTGGGTCGCGATTCCTCCCGCCGGCCCCAACAGTGGGTCGCGATTCCTCCCGCCGGCCCCAACAGTGGGTCGCGATTCCTCCCGCCGGCCCCAACAGTGGGTCGCGATTCCTCCCGCCGGCCCCAACAGTGGGTCGCGATTCCTCCCGCCGGCCCCAACAGTGGGTCGCGATTCCTCCCGCCGGCCCCAACAGTGGGTCGCGATTCCTCCCGCCGGCCCCAACAGTGGGTCGCGATTCCTCCCGCCGGCCCCAACAGTGGGTCGCGATTCCTCCCGCCGGCCCCAACAGTGGGTCGCGATTCCTCCCGCCGGCCCCAACAGTGGGTCGCGATTCCTCCCGCCGGCCCCAACAGTGGGTCGCGATTCCTCCCGCCGGCCCCAACAGTGGGTCGCGATTCCTCCCGCCGGCCCCAACAGTGGGTCGCGATTCCTCCCGCCGGCCCCAACAGTGGGTCGCGATTCCTCCCGCCGGCCCCAACAGTGGGTCGCGATTCCTCCCGCCGGCCCCAACAGTGGGTCGCGATTCCTCCCGCCGGCCCCAACAGTGGGTCGCGATTCCTCCCGCCGGCCCCAACAGTGGGTCGCGATTCCTCCCGCCGGCCCCAACAGTGGGTCGCGATTCCTCCCGCCGGCCCCAACAGTGGGTCGCGATTCCTCCCGCCGGCCCCAACAGTGGGTCGCGATTCCTCCCGCCGGCCCCAACAGTGGGTCGCGATTCCTCCCGCCGGCCCCAACAGTGGGTCGCGATTCCTCCCGCCGGCCCCAACAGTGGGTCGCGATTCCTCCCGCCGGCCCCAACAGTGGGTCGCGATTCCTCCCGCCGGCCCCAACAGTGGGTCGCGATTCCTCCCGCCGGCCCCAACAGTGGGTCGCGATTCCTCCCGCCGGCCCCAACAGTGGGTCATTATTCCTCCCACCGACCCCAATGATAGAGAGCACCTTTCCTGCCACTGACACAAACCTTGGTCACTACACGTCCCACTGAAATGAAACATCCGTTTTTGCTTTAGCATTTTTTCAATATCCTAATTTCATTTTTGTTTCTCTTATTGAACAGATTTTTAAAGTTCTGAATTGTCCTTTTGTACCACATATTGAAACTAACACAAATTTGCTTTTCTAGAATTGTTTGTATGAACTTTTTTCCGTGATGGTCCATTCAGGCAGTGCGGCGGGCGGACACTACTATGCCTGCATCAGGTCCTTCTCCGATGACCAGTGGTATAGTTTCAACGACCAGCATGTCAGCCGGGTGAGTTACCAGAAGGTCCTGTTGTCTAGTGTATGGTAAGTTCTAGATGGTGGCTCCCGGTAGTTGGGGAATTAATGTAAACGCAGCACCCAATGTATATTACGTGGCTTGGTTTAAAGAGGACCTGTTTTTTTTGTTTGTTAATTTTCTTAAAGCGGAACTAAAGTTTCACTGTCACACACTGCGAACAGGCATGCTCTTTATTGCAGAAGAGCAATAAAAAAATAAAAAAAACACCTGCCTGCTTGCTGTCATATATCCTGCATGTAAACTGTGCAACCCCTGAAGTACCGGCTTCCCAGACTTGAGGCTGATATTGAGCCATGAGGATGCCGCTGCATTCTGCTGCCTGGCTAATCCACTGCCTGAAGAAATGGAAATCCAGTACAGAGTTCTCTCCCTACATCCAGGCGTGCCACTTACCAAGGTGGGCTGTCGGGTAACATCTTCTCCTAGATATTTTACAGGCACTTTCGCTTCCTCTTAGCCCTGGTTCACATATATGCGGCTGTGCGGGCCACGTTTTGCGCGTGCAGGTGAGCCCATTCATTTGAATGGACTCTCGTGCCCCGTGACAGGCCCCTGCACTTTTTCCGAAAACGCAGCCCACATGGGATCCTCGGTTCCCAGTACGGTTGCGTTTTCCAGTGCAGGCGGCGTGCCATTAGAACTAATGGCACCCGCCCGCGAGTCCACATTTCTCTGGGCAGGTGGTGCGGTTTCACGGATTTTTGTGCGGATCCGCAACGGTACCACCCTGCACAGATGTGAACCAAGCCTTAAAGCGGAACTAAAGTCCTGCTGTCAAAATCTGCTAGCTGACGGGCTCTTTATTGCTGTAGAGATGTGCAGTGTCTCTTCTGCAGTATTCTTACCTGCCTGCTCGTGGTCTTCTGCAGCATGTAAAGCGAGCTGCGCATGCACAGCTCAGCTTACATCTCTGGCCCTGTCCCTGTGTGCCAGGATGACTGACTCCTGCACATACGCAGAAGTTACTGCATCCTGTGACGGCCAATGAAGACCGGCACCCAGAAGAAGCAGCTGTCAAGGGACTGTTGAAGAAAAGGTAAGTTTAGCTCTGCTTTAATATTCAGTGGTGGCTTTGAGGTTTATTAATAAACTTTGCTAAAAACATTCTGGATTTCAAGCTCCCTCATTTTATAAAAATTGCTGAGTATCTTGTTTTGTTTGTGGCAGTAAAAATTAACCACTTCAAGTCCGGACACTTTCACCCCCTTCCTGTCCAGGCCAATTTTCAGCTTTCAGCGCTATCACAGTTTGAATGACAATTGCGCGGTCATGCACCACTGTACCCATATGTATTTTTTTAGCATTTTTTTGAGACGGATAAAGCTTTATTTTGGTGGTATTTCTTCGCCACTGGGAGTTTTTTTTTTTTTTTTTTTTTTTTTTTTTGCTATATAAATGAAAAAGTCCCAAAATTGTGAAAAAGTGTTTTTCTTATAAAATTTTGCAAATAAGTAATATTTCATCATAAATCTTGGCCAAAATTTATTCAGTTATCTTTTTAGTAAAAAAAAAAAAAACCAAATTAGTTTATAACCAAAAACTATACTTCTAAAAAAAAAAAACTTTTTTACATTTTTATTGTATTTTTTTAATATTATTTATGGTTTTTTTTTTTTTGTTTTTTTTTACATGCTGTCACCCTAGCAGTACAGTGTCTGGGGGGGGGGGTGATGAAGATTTTTTTTTTTTTTCTTTATACACTGATTGCTTTTATACCCATAAAGGCTGTAAAAGCAATCCTTTCTCCTTCTCTCTGGCTGCATTCCTGCAGCCATTGAGAAATACTGTGAGAGCTGTTAATGGTCACAGCTTGTCACATGGTACAAGGCTGTTGTGAATAGCCCAGTACCATGTGACCTCTGTGATCATTCACAGATTTCACACGTAGTGAGCAATGATGTCAGAAGTGGCATCTTGCTTACTACTCTGCATGTGATCACTGATTGGCCACTCAGTGATCACATGATCGGGACCTCGCACAGAGGTCCCGTTCGACGTTCGGTGTTCCACTGTGTCCATAGGACACAGCGGGCACCAGATTGCGGTGCTGCGCGCTCCCAGGGAAGCGCGCAAAAGCAAGGGGCGGGGAGGTCGTTTATAAATGGCCACCCGACCCTGCACTGCCACCGTCTGGCCGTTTATATACAACGGCCAGACAGGAAGTGGTTAAAGTGATTTTAAACCTTTGATTTTTTTCCTTTTTAAATAATAAACTTATACTTGCCTGCATGGTTTTGCACAGAGCATCCTGATCCTCCTCTTCTGGGATCCCCTTCCTGGCTCCTCCTGCCTTCCCAGCTTTAAAATAGCTTCTCAGATATGTCTGAACTAATAAAATGACAGCACCTTGTGTTCTCTGTAGATTCCAGTGAAAGTCTTCTACTACATTTCTCTTCATTCAGGTATAGGTTACCCACAGTTACTGTTGCCAAATTTGGAGGTAATGCTAAGGATTCTGATTGGTAGTTGAGAGGCCCTGATGCCTCTTGAATGACATCCTCATTATACCCCATCAGATGTCCATGTTTTGCTGTTATTGGGCTTGGTCATACCTTTCATTTATCTCTGCTGCAATGATAAAGGTTGTGTTTTGGTAATACAGATAACTCAAGAGGACATTAAGAAAACCTATGGAGGGTCCACAGGAAGCAGAGGATACTACTCCAGTGCCTTCGCCAGGTGTGTACAATGCTTTCAGTTGATTAAATGTATACAGAGTTCGAAAATACTTCACAGGGATAGTGTCGGAAATGGCCGCTATATAACCGTTACTCTTTTCACAGTTCCACCAATGCTTACATGCTCATGTATCGGCTGAAGAATCCTGCCAAAAATGCAAGTAAGTGGGGATTAGTGTCTTGTATGTTACGTCGGTGGTTTGTGGGTTAGGCATCGGCTGCAGGAACTCTGGGCTGACAGCAGAAGCAGACACATTATTCTGGTGTATAGAGATACACATGACATTGGTCTCAGAGAATTATTAAGAATGATGCAGGTAGGGATGCAACCAAACTGCACCATAATCATGCACACAGATATGCTGTGGGGGTGTAGGATTATACAAAAAAAAAAGTCAATAGGTTCAAAGATACCTGTGGCAGCTCCTCAGTGAGACTTGAAGTAATATCTGCAATATATAAAGGAAATGGCAGAGGGTGCCAACTAAGTGCAGTAGGAAAAGACTTTATTACAAATCAAAGTAGCAAAGATCTGTTGCCTCTTTCCCCCCCAAATGAATGCTGGGAAACATCACTCTTGGATGGGCTGACCCTTTTAACAGGCGTTAAATTCTGCATCTCTTGCCTGATTAGTGTCACATATAAAGGAGACCGCAGAGGGCGCCAAATATATAGGAAAAGACCATTAAAAAGTGGCAGCTTACAAGATGCATAAAGGTAATGTAATCCACCCGGTGCGGTTTGCGTTTTCAGGAGCTTGGAAGCCAGTGTGTTTTCAGGAGCTTGGAAGCCAGTGTGTTTTCAGGAGCTAGGAAGCCAGTGTGTTTTCAGGAGCTAGGAAGCCAGTGTGTTTTCAGGAGCTTGGAAGCCAGTCTGTTTTCAGGAGCTTGGAAGCCAGTCTGTTTTCAGGAGCTTGGAAGCCAGTGTGTTTTCAGGAGCTTGGAAGCCAGTGTGTTTTCAGGAGCTAGGAAGCCAGTGTGTTTTCAGGAGCTAGGAAGCCAGTGTGTTTTCAGGAGCTTGGAAGCCAGTGTGTTTTCAGGAGCTTGGAAGCCAGTGTGTTTTCAGGAGCTAGGAAGCCAGTGTGTTTTCAGGAGCTTGGAAGCCAGTCTGTTTTCAGGAGCTTGGAAGCCAGTCTGTTTTCAGGAGCTTGGAAGCCAGTGTGTTTTCAGGAGCTTGGAAGCCAGTGTGTTTTCAGGAGCTAGGAAGCCAGTGTGTTTTCAGGAGCTAGGAAGCCAGTGTGTTTTCAGGAGCTTGGAAGCCAGTGTGTTTTCAGGAGCTTGGAAGCCAGTGTGTTTTCAGGAGCTTGGAAGCCAGTGTGTTTTCAGGAGCTAGGAAGCCAGTGTGTTTTCAGGAGCTAGGAAGCCAGTGTGTTTTCAGGAGCTAGGAAGCCAGTGTGTTTTCAGGAGCTTGGAAGCCAGTGTGTTTTCATGAGCTTGGAAGCCAGTGTGTTTTCAGGAGCTTGGAAGCCAGTGTGTTTTCATGAGCTTGGAAGCCAGTGTGTTTTCAGGAGCTTGGAAGCCAGTGTGTTTTCAGGAGCTTGGAAGCCAGTGTGTTTTCAGGAGCTTGGAAGCCAGTGTGTTTTCAGGAGCTTGGAAGCCAGTGTGTTTTCAGGAGCTTGGAAGCCAGTGTGTTTTCAGGAGCTTGGAAGCCAGTGTGTTTTCAGGAGCTAGGAAGCCAGTGTGTTTTCAGGAGCTAGGAAGCCAGTGTGTTTTCAGGAGCTTGGAAGCCAGTCTGTTTTCAGGAGCTTGGAAGCCAGTGTGTTTTCAGGAGCTTGGAAGCCAGTGTGTTTTCAGGAGCTAGGAAGCCAGTGTGTTTTCAGGAGCTAGGAAGCCAGTGTGTTTTCAGGAGCTAGGAAGCCAGTGTGTTTTCAGGAGCTTGGAAGCCAGTGTGTTTTCAGGAGCTTGGAAGCCAGTGTGTTTTCAGGAGCTTGGAAGCCAGTGTGTTTTCAGGAGCTAGGAAGCCAGTGTGTTTTCAGGAGCTAGGAAGCCAGTGTGTTTTCAGGAGCTAGGAAGCCAGTGTGTTTTCAGGAGCTTGGAAGCCAGTGTGTTTTCAGGAGCTTGGAAGCCAGTGTGTTTTCAGGAGCTTGGAAGCCAGTGTGTTTTCAGGAGCTTGGAAGCCAGTGTGTTTTCAGGAGCTTGGAAGCCAGTGTGTTTTCAGGAGCTTGGAAGCCAGTGTGTTTTCAGGAGCTTGGAAGCCAGTGTGTTTTCAGGAGCTTGGAAGCCAGTGTGTTTTCAGGAGCTTGGAAGCCAGTGTGTTTTCAGGAGCTTGGAAGCCAGTGTGTTTTCAGGAGCTTGGAAGCCAGTGTGTTTTCAGGAGCTTGGAAGCCAGTGTGTTTTCAGGAGCTTGGAAGCCAGTGTGTTTTCAGGAGCTTGGAAGCCAGTGTGTTTTCAGGAGCTAGGAAGCCAGTGTGTTTTCAGGAGCTTGGAAGCCAGTGTGTTTTCAGGAGCTAGGAAGCCAGTGTGTTTTCAGGAGCTAGGAAGCCAGTGTGTTTTCAGGAGCTTGGAAACCAGTGTGTTTTCAGGAGCTTGGAAACCAGTGTGTTTTCAGGAGCTTGGAAGCCAGTGTGTTTTCAGGAGCTAGGAAACCGATACCACTGTTGGAAGCTGTGTAGGTTTTGTTTCTGGTGTAATACACACCTCGTGGTAGCGGCATCTGCTTCCTGAAGATGCCTTTGTGCGATTTGAGCTCTTACAAAATGAATGGGCTCAAGCCCCACTGCAAAGAATTGCATGCGGATGAACAGGAATGCAGTGCGATTCCTGTCCGAATCACATGCGGTTTCTCACATAGCTCCTGTGTGAACCCGGGCTGTCAAAGTGACACGGGCAGTGCGGGTAACCAACCTGCATGACAGTTCCAGCAGCAAAGCTCTGGCTTCCATCAGCGACTGTAGCTTGGGCTCCTCCTGCCTCCCCTACGACTTTGCTTACTTCATCTCCAGCGGCTCAGAGACCTTCCCCCCCCCCCCCCCCCCCCAGCCTCCCGTACTTTGAGCCAGAAAGCTGGTACTGCAGGGTGAAGGGGGTCCAGTAGATGGCTCAAACCGTTTGAGGCTGGGGAGAGATGCAGGAGAAAAAAGCCATGGAAGAGGCAGGAGGAGCCCAATCAGAGGCGAACTGACCATTCGAACACTCGGGCACTGCCCGAGGACCCGGGGTCAGTAGGTTGCCCCATGAGATGCCCCTGGTACCTTTCATTGGCTTTTTCATAGGCTGTTTTGGCTGTTGGCAAAGGACACAGGGGCCCCATGATCCCCTATTGCCCGGGGGCCCCATGAGTTGTCAGTCCACCCCTGAGCCCAACTCACAGTCGCTGAAGGGAGCCGGAGCTTTGCTGCTGGAACTGTCAGTCAAGGAGGTTTGCCTCACTGCTCCTGTGTAAACTCCGGCTCAAAGTCACTATGACCAGCCTGGGTTCACACAGGAGCTGCGAGAGAAACCGCATGCGATTCGGATGAGAAACCGCATGCGATTCGAATGGGAATCGCACCGCATTCCTGTTCAAATCGCATGCAATTCTTTGCAGTGTGATTTGCACCAATTCATTTTGTATGGACTCAAATCACACCGCAAAGGTATCGGTAGCATTTGTGCGAGTACTCGTGCAAGTATTTGGTATTTGTGCAACCCTAGTAAGGAATCCTTGTAGAGCTCCTCACATGTCAGTCTACTCAGGATTCAGAAGGAGAGATTGAAGGCGTGATGAGACATCTCTCATGTTTGCTTGTGTTCCTTTCCAGAATTCCTGGAGGTAAGCGAATTTCCGGAGCACATCAAACGTTTGATGCAGAAAGAGAAGGAGCAGGAAGAAGAGGAGAAACGCCAGCGAGAGATCGAGCGTAACACTTGTAAAGTACGGCCCCCATCTCTGGCTTTATCCCCAGATTTTATGGCAGGTCTGTGGTCTCCATCCCTCGTAATGGTCTTTGTTGTGTTTGCAGTTGAAGCTCTTCTGCATGCATCCCGTCAAACAGATCCTGATGGAGAACAAGCTGGAGGTACACAAGGATAAGACCATGAAAGAGGCCGTGGAGATCGCAAGGAAGGTACTGCACAATGTAGATCGCAGATGAACGTATTGAAATAAAACTCTATTTTGAAAAACTGGGTTTACCTTTTGAAGAAAAATTAAATATTTTTGCAGGAAAAAAATGTAAAAATCAAAAAATTATATACGGTATCCCCTTCACTAATGTAATACAAAAATCCCCAAAACACATATAAACACTTTCACACCAAATATGAAAAATATAAATAATGTCCTCCAAAATTATTATAGTCACTCAAAATAAAAGTCACTCATTAAAGATCAAAAGAAAAAAATTTTCATGTTGATTTTGTTGGAACACATATTATTCTTCAAAGGAAAAAAATGTGCATTTTATTCATTGTGATGGTTTTTTTTGTTTTTTCCTTGTTTTTTCTCTTGTTTTGCTACGCAGCATTTCTTTCAGTTCAGATATAGACATGTCTTCCCCATTTTTAAAACTTAATTCTCAATGAACACATGAAAAAATGGAAACAGTGAAGTGGCGAGCGAGTGACCAGATATGATTATTGCACCACATCCCTTAAAATTGCAAATATTCAATAGAGAAGATGGGACTTTCAGGGTGCATGAACATGAATACCACACATTAAAAGTTATATAATTTTTATTTACAAAATAAAAGTTATATAACTTTTAATGTGTGGTATTCATGTCCATGCACCCTGAAAGTCCCATCTTCTCTATTGAATAAGTGAAAAAATGGCGCAAACACTTCAGTGTCCTAACTAAATAATATGAATATATGTCACAAAAGGGGACAAAGATTTTCCTCAAAACATAAAAATTCATAAACAGTATAATGTGAATGATATAAATAAAAAATAAATAATTAAATAATATATCCACCATAATAGTGAAAAACATGACATATGATAAAAAATTGTAAAAATACTTAAATAAATCCAAGTAAAGTCCACATCCAAAAAAAGAAAAAAGAAGCAAAAGACATCCAAAAATAAATCCAAGATTTTTGTTTAAGCACCGTATGATTTTTTTTTTTTTTTGTCACGGGACTTTTCTTTTTCTTCTTTTTTTGGATGTGGACTTTACTTGATAAAAATTTTTTTAAAAATACATATATTCAAGTAAAGTCCACATCCAAAAAAAGAAGAAAAAGAAAAGTCCCATGATAAAAAAATCATACGGTGCTTAAACAATAATCTTGGATTAATTTTTGGATGTCTTTTTCTTTTTTTGGATGTGGACTTTACTTGGATTTATTTATGTATTTTTACTATTTTTTTATCAAGTAAAGTTCACATCCAAAACAAGAAAAAGACATCCAAAAATAAATCTAAGATTATTGTTTAAGCACCGTATGATTTTTTTTTTTCTGTCACGGGACTTTTCTTTTTCTTTTTTCTTTTTTTGGATGTGGACTTTACTTGAATTTATGTATTTTTAAAAAATTTTATCAAGTGAAGTCCACATCCAAAAAAAGAAAAAAGAAGAAAAAGAAAAGTCCCCTGACAAAAAAAAAAAAATCATACGGTGCTTAAACAATAATCTTGGATTTATTTTTGGATGTCTTTTTTTCTTTTTTTGGATGTGGACTTTACTTGATAAAAAAATAGTAAAAATACATAAATAAATCAAAGTCCACATCCAAAAAAAGAAAAAGACATCCAAAAATAAATCCAAGATTATTGTTTAAGCACCGTATGATTTTTTATCATGGGACTTTTCTTTTTCTTCTTTTTTTGGATGTGGACTTTACTTGATAAAATTTTTTTAAAAATACATATATTCAAGTAAAGTCCACATCCAAAAAAAGAAGAAAAAGAAAAGTCCCATGATAAAAAAATCATACGGTGCTTAAACAATAATCTTGGATTAATTTTTGGATGTCTTTTTCTTTTTTTGGATGTGGACTTTACTTGGATTTATTTATGTATTTTTACTATTTTTTTATCAAGTAAAGTTCACATCCAAAACAAGAAAAAGACATCCAAAAATAAATCTAAGATTATTGTTTAAGCACCGTATGATTTTTTTTTTTCTGTCACGGGACTTTTCTTTTTCTTTTTTCTTTTTTTGGATGTGGACTTTACTTGAATTTATGTATTTTTAAAAAATTTTATCAAGTGAAGTCCACATCCAAAAAAAGAAAAAAGAAGAAAAAGAAAAGTCCCCTGACAAAAAAAAAAAAATCATACGGTGCTTAAACAATAATCTTGGATTTATTTTTGGATGTCTTTTTTTCTTTTTTTGGATGTGGACTTTACTTGATAAAAAAATAGTAAAAATACATAAATAAATCAAAGTCCACATCCAAAAAAAGAAAAAGACATCCAAAAATAAATCCAAGATTATTGTTTAAGCACCGTATGATTTTTTATCATGGGACTTTTCTTTTTCTTCTTTTTTTGGATGTGGACTTTACTTGATAAAATTTTTTTAAAAATACATAAATTCAAGTAAAGTCCACATCCAAAAAAGAAAAAGAAAAGTCCCGTGACAAAAAAAAAAAAATCATACGGTGCTTAAACAAAAATCTTGGATTTATTTTTGGATGTCTTTTTCTTTTTTTGGATGTGGACTTTACTTGGATTTATTTATGTATTTTTACTATTTTTTTTATCAAGTAAAGTCCACATCCAAAAAAAGAAAGACATCCAAGATTGTTTAAGCACCGTATGATTTTTTTATCATGGGACTTTTCTTTTTCTTCTTTTTTCTTTTTTTGGATGTGGACTTTACTTGAATTTATTTATGTATTTTTACAAATTTTTTTATCATATGTCATGTTTTTCACTATTATGGTGGATATAAATAAAAATAATAAATAAATAATATATCATTCACCTTATACTGTTTATGAATTTGTGTGTTTTGAGGAAAATCTTTGTCCCCTTTTGTGACACATATATATTCATATTATTTAGTTTAGACGCTGTGAAGTGTTTGCGCCATTTTTTCACTTGTTCATTGTGAATTATGTTTAAAAATGGGAAAAACACTTCACATTGTCCAAACTAAATAATACAAATATATATTTGTCACAAAAGGGGGACAAAGATTTTCCTCAAAACACACACAAATTCATAAACCGTATAATGTGAATGATATAAATAAAAAATAAATAATGTATCCACCATTATAGTGAAAAACTTGACATATGATAAAAAAAATTGTAAAAATACATAAGAAAATACAAAAGAAAAGTCCTGTGATAAAAAAAAATCATACGGTGCTTAAACAATAATCTTTGGATGTGGACACATCCAAAAAAAGAATAAAGAAGACATCCAAAAATAAATCCAAGATTGTTTAAGCACCGTATGATTTTTTTTTTTTTTTTTTTTTTATCACGGGACTTTTCTTTTTTAGGATGTGGACTTTACTTGGATTTATTTATGTATTTTTACAATTTTTTTTTTTATTATATATTATGTTTTTCTCTATTATGGTGGATATATTATTTAATTATGTATTTATTTTTGATTTATAGCATTCACATTCTGCTGTTTCTGAATTTGTGTGTTTTTAGGAAACTCTTTGTCCCCTTTTGTGACATATATATATTCATATTATTTAGTTTGGACACTGAAGTGTTTGTGCCATTTTTTCACTTGTTCATTGTGAATTATTATGTTTTTAAAATATTTTTTGGATTCTAAAGTGGCAGGGTAGGTTCTATATGATTTGGATATCCTGCTTATAGCGGTGTGTGTTTGGCGAAATTGAGTGACACTGAGCACTTATTTTGGGTTTTTCTGTCTTCCCCATTGGCCAGTCAAGATGGCTGAAGGCTCTGCACCCAGAAGTCGGGGAGAGAGATTGCAAATATTGCCTCACCGTAGCAGAGGACATTATTTGTGGATTTTCGTTCTTAGGGAGGCAAAGGCAGAAGACGGGAAAAGAGGATCTTTGCACAGGCTATTGCAGTGCAACGAATGTCAGCCCTGATGGCCAAGCTGGGGGGGGGGGGGGTGCTTTTACTTCCCAGCTGCAAGCCAGTCAAGCATGCAGTGGAGATCTTCAAGAGTCAGGAACTTTGATTGGCCAGGGAGAGCAAAGCTCTGGCCTGGAGAAGATCTGGGCTGGGGGGGGTGGGGGGCTAATCTGAGATCTATAAAGCTGGGACGGGGCTGCAGTGTACATCATTGGTTACTGATTTGATTTTATTCCAGATCATGGATTTGGAAGGGGTTGTCCCTCTGGATTGCTGTCGGTTAGTAAAATATGATGAATTTCACGACTACTTGGAGCGATCGTATGAAGACGAAGAGGATCGGCCAATGGGATTGCTGCTAGGTGGGGTCAAGTCCTCCTACATGTTTGATCTGTTACTGGAAACTAAGCGGCCAGACCAGGTTTTCCAGTCCTACAAACCGGGCGGTAAGTAACCAGACTGACGTACTCCACTTAGGGCTGCACCATGGCCAGAATCCAGCTTCACCAAAATATATTCTCGTTCTGGTAGTGAAACCTTGTCAGGCCTGCCTGTTTAGGCTCGGGACACACGCACGGTCCTTAACTTTTATATAGTCTGGGCATCATATTCACCGTATGTGTACAAAACTACTACATAGTTATTAGTGTGTTACTAAACCCACAACAGTACAATCAGTCTGTAGATGCAGTGCAGCGTGCTTGTTATACTCACTGTGGAACCTAAGGGGTTAATCCTACGCATTGTGTAAAAAGGCTGTTTGATCCTGTCTCTGATCCTCCCCATCTTCTGCTGTCCCCAGTCCATCTGCTGACAGTACAGAGCACAAGGAGTCACTCTGCAGAATCTCAGTTTTGTTTGTATTGCTAGAGAGTTTTTGTTTTTTTTCTTGGGAGGGTGCATGTGATGAGCACTGTAGAGACAGAGGATCTGGAGTTATGCAGCCTCATAGGACAGTCAGGGTAGAATGAAAACTCCTCCTACAAGATTAACCAGTGCTCAACTGGAGACTGATAGAAGTCAGAAGCATGCTTTATACTGCTGATAATAAAAGGTATTTAGCAGTTTATATTTAGTAAAATAATTGCATTTCCATGTTCTGTGTACTGTGGGAGGCCAGATATAGTGAATGCGGGGTCCGGGGAGAGCGGATATAGGGAATGCGGGGTCCGGGGAGAGCGGATATAGGGAATGCGGGGTCCGGGGAGAGCGGATATAGTGAATGCAGGGTTCGGGGAGACCAGATATAGTGAATGCAGGGTCCGGGGAGAGCGGATATAGTGAATGCAGGGTCCGGGGAGAGCGGATATAGTGAATGCAGGGTCCGGGGAGACCAGGTACAGTGAATGCGGGGTCCGGGGAGAGCGGATATAGTGAATGCAGGGTCCGGGGGGAGCGGATCTAGTGAATGCAGGGTCCGGGGAGAGCGGATATAGTGAATGCAGGGTCCGGGGGGAGCGGATATAGTGAATGCAGGGTCCGGGGAGAGCGGATATAGTGAATGCGGGGTCCGGGGAGAGCGGATATAGTGAATGCAGGGTCCGGGGAGAGCGGATATAGTGAATGCGGGGTCCGGGGAGAGCAGATATAGTGAATGCGGGGTCCGGGGAGAGCAGATATAGTGAATGCGGGGTCCGGGGAGAGCGGATATAGTGAATGCACTGTCCGGGGGGAGCAGATATAGTGAATGCAGGGTCCGGGGAGTGCGGATATAGGAATGCGGGGTCCGGGGAGAGCGGATATAGTGAATGCGGGGTCTGGGGAGAGCGGATATAGTGAATGCAGGGTCCGGGGAGAGCGGATATAGGAATGCACTGTCCGGGGGGAGCAGATATAGTGAATGCAGGGTCCAGGGAGTGCGGATATAGGAATGCAGGGTCCGGGGAGAGCGGATATAGTGAATGCGGGGTCTGGGGAGAGCGGATATAGGGAATGCAGGTTCTGGGGAGAGCGGATATAGGAATACAGGGTCTGGGGAGAGCGGATATAGTGAATGCAGGGTCCGGGGGGAGCAGATATAGTGAATGCGGGGTCCGGGGGGAGCAGATATAGTGAATGCGGGGTCCGGGGAGAGCGGCTATAGTGCATATCTGCTATATCTGCTTTCCCCGGACCCTGCATTCACTATATCTGCTTTCCCTGAACTTTGTATTCGCTATATCTGGTCTCCCACAGAACATGGAAATGCAATTATTTTAGTAAATATAAACTGTTAAATACCTTTTCTTATCAGTAGTATGTAGCAGTCTTGTGACTGCTATATACTGAGCACTGGTTAAAGCTTGTAGGAGGAGGTTTCATTTTGCTCTAGGAGAATGCAGAACCCCTGACCTCTGTCTGGAAAGTGCTGATTGGCCCTGTGCTGATCACATGCACTCCCCCAGGAAAAAAAACAAAAACCTTTGAGCATGTGCAGAGTGACTTCATGTGACGTGTCTTATCAGGAGATAACAGTAGGACACTGGAAGAAGGGGAGGATCAGAGAAGTCAGGATCAAACAGCGTTTTTACACATTGCAGAGGATTAACCCTTTCCTCCTTACTTCCTCCTTCCAGTGTCCCACAGTGAATATAACAAGCATGCTTTACTGCATATACAGACTGATGTTACTGTTGTGGGTTTAGTAACACTTTAAAGGTAGCAATCATCTGCAGTCTGTAGATTAACATTCCCAGGCATGGATCTCTGTGTTAAAGCTGATCTCCATGTTTACATACTTTGGACCAAGCTGATCCACATGAACCTTTACTACAAGATGTACTTGCTGCATAGGTAAGTATAGCAATCTTTTCTTTACAAGGTTCAGTAGAATAGCTTTAGAATGGGGGTGGGAATAGGTTTCGTGTTAAGTCATGACTGGAATTACAATTTAGTTTTATGGGCTATTCATTTTTATGTGTTTTTTTTTTTTTCTCTTGGTTGTAATTGAGCTTTGAGGAAGTGTTTAGTCATTTGCATTGTCACTTGTGCTGGTTACGTGAAATGTTTCTTGTGACTGTACAGAGGTGATGGTGAAGGTGTACGTGGTGGATCTGAAGGCAGAGGCGGTCGTCCCACCAGTCAGCGTTCGCGCGTATCTAAGCCAGACAATCCAGGAGTTCAAGCAGCTCATCTCCAAGGTCAGGATTGGTGGAGTAATTCTTTAGCTTTCAATGTTTTGTGTCTTTATTCCAGTACTGTGTGTGACTTTGGATTCTTTAACCTCTTCACGCTGGCCACACACAAATGTGCGGCCTCTGCAGTCTGGGCCTAGATGCCGAGCGGCCGCACATTTGTGTGCAATTAAAACCGTGCTGAGAGCACGCGCCCTGCGCGCTCCCAGCACACGTGTCCGGTACTCACGGAAAGGTCCCGATCTCCTCTTTCGATTGGGACCTTTCCCGATCATGTGACCGCCGTGACAGCGAATCACGGCGGTCACATGACCCTAAAACCCCGCTCCGCCTCTCGGCTTCTGAAACCCTTAAAGGGCCAGGAGGCGCCGGCGCCAAGGGGTTAACCACTCGCCCTCCAGAGGATTTCCCCCTCCTTCCTGACCAGGCCATTTTTTGCATTACGGCGCTGCATTATTTTAACTGACAATTGCGCGGTCATGCAACGCTTCACCCGGATGAAATTTACATCCTTTTTCCCCACAAGTTGAGCTTTCTTTTGGTGGTATTTGATCACCTGTGCGGTTTTTCAATTTTTACGCTATAAGCAAAAAAAGACTGCCAATTTTGAGAAAAAAACTATGTTTTGGACTTTTTGCTATTAAATATGTCCAGTAGAAAAATTTAAACAATAAAATTTCGCCAGAAATTTAGGACAAAATGTATTCTGCTCCATGTTTTAACTTAAAAAAAAAAAAAAAATCCCAGTACATGTAAATTAATTGGTTTACATGAACGTTCTAGTGTTTACAAATGGCGGTATAGATACTGGGATTTTTTTTTTTCTTTCCTACTAGTAATGGCGCCGATCAGCGACTTATGGTGGGACTGCGGTGGGCATTTTGACACTGGGGGGGGAACTGACTTGGTGTCACTGACATCCTCAGTGACACCAATACAGTGATCAGTGCTAAATAACAAAACGTCAAAGTAAAGTCTCTCTGCGTCTGTGATAATCCTGAAAATAATACACGCGCTCCCAAAATTTAATCCACTTTCATTTTATGGAGACATTTCTTTTAATCCGTGTAAACCTCAAAAACAAAAAAGAAAACTCAATATAGTGCATTATCCCACATAAAAAAACAGCACTGACACTGTACTAATGACACTGGGCAGGAAGGGGTTAATGTGAAGAGCGATGAAAGGGTGAGTAGGGAGTGTTTTACTTGGGGTGGGTGCTTCACTGTAAGCACACTGATCGGGATGGCTGTGCACAGCAGTGTGCCCAAGCTGACAGGGAGGAAGACTGTTTGTAAACAACTGTCTTCCTCCCCGTCGGTGATTGTCAGTAATCATCGGGCGGGAAACGGTGACTGACATCCACGGCCGTGAGTGGCAGCTCAGGTAGGGATCGTGCTGCTTGCGCACTCCCTACCTGGAAATGCAAAATCACATGTGTGCATAGATAGATAAGATTAGATATATAGATAGATATGTGTGTGTGTGTATGTATGTATATGTATGTGTATGTATGTATATATATATATATGTGTGTGTGTGTATATATATGTGTGTGTGTGTGTGTGTGTGTGTGTGTGTGTGTGTGTGTGTGTGTGTATATATATATATATATATATATATATATATATATATATATATACGTATATATATGTATGTACAGTTGCAAGAAAAAGTATGTGAACCCCTTGGGATTACGTGGAGTTTTGCATGAATTGGGCATAAAATGTGCTGTGAACGTCATCTAAGTCACAACAATAGAAGAACACAGTCTGCTGAACATAATACTACACAAACATTAGATGTTGCCATGGTTTAATTGCACATAACATGTAAACATTCACAGTGCAGGGAGGAAAAAGTATGTGAGGCCCTAGCTTAATGACTTCTCCCAGAGCTAATTGGAGCCAGGAGTGAGCCAACCTTGACTCCAATCAGTGTGATGATATTGGATGTGTTGCTGACAGCTGTCCTGCCCTTAAAAAACACACACCTGTTTTGGGTTTACTGGTTTCAAGAAGCACTGTCTG
>NW_028320960.1:72500-149438 GCF_062004578.1 Staurois parvus
CAAACGGACAGGCTGGTTGTACTAAAGTCAGTCGATGGATCGACTTCAGTACAACCAGCCTGCTCATAGATGGATCAAATCTTGGTGGACACTGCAGAACTGGCCGAGATTCAGTCCATCTGTGGCCAACTTTAGCATTTGAACTGGTAGGTGCACTGTCCAGTCGCAGCAGCTGCCAGGCTCTCATAGAGTTTTGACAGGCTGCCAGCAGCAGGAATAAATGGGACACCCTACCTGTGCCCTGTCGCCAACACTGGAGCTGCATGCAAACACCCAGGGTGCATGGGGCCTTAACCTCTTTGCAGCTGCCGCACGCAAATGTGCGGCCTCCCGGCATGTGGGCCTCGACGCCGAGCGGCTGCACATTTGCGTGCAATTAAGAAAACATATGTGCTGACAGCGCTCCCAGCACACATGTCCGGTACTCACAGAAAGGTCCCGATCTCCTCTTTCGATCGGGACCTTTCCCGATCATGTGACAGCGAATCACAGTGGTCACATGACCCTAAAACCCCAACCCGCCTCCTGGCTTCTAAAACCCTTAAAGGGCTGGCAGGCACCAGCGCCAAGGGGTGAAGCATTTACCATTTTGTACAACCTGTTTTGCCCCTGACTCGTAACCCTTTTTTTTTTTTCGTTCAGGTGTTTGTCGAGAGCTCCGACTCCACAGACCACCAACTGCCATTTCCAGAGTCTCACCTGTGGAAGCTCCTTGACCGTCACGCTAATACCATTAGACTGTACGTGTCCCTCCCAGAGCACGTCCCGGGCCCTCAGGCCCAGCGCTCCTCCTGCACGAAGCCTTGCAGGGACTCAGAAAGCCAGGCGGCATTTTGCGAGAGGGGGAAGGGCAGCGGGAAATCCGTGGACGCTATTCTGGAGGAAAGCACTGAAAAACTCAAGTCCCTGTCCCTCCAGCAGCAGGAGGAAGGGGGGAACGGGGACAGCAGTAAAAGTACAGAGGGCAGTGACTTTGAAAACATTGACTCTCCGCTGAATGAGGCGGATTCCTCAGGGTCAGCCGACAACAGAGACCTGGAGAACCGGATTCTCCCCGCTGACTCTGAGAACAACTTCCAGTCGGAAGAGCGATCGGACTCTGATATTAATAACGACCGGAGTACTAGTTCTGTGGATAGCGATATCCTTAGCTCAAGCCATAGCAGCGACACCCTGTGCAATGCGGACAACGCCCCCATGCCACTAGCCAACGGGCTCGACTCCCACAGTATCACCAGCAGCCGCAGATCCAAAGCCAACGAAGGCAAGAAGGAGACCTGGGATACTGCCGAGGAGGATTCTGGGACGGACAGCGAGTACGACGAGAGCGGGAAGAGTCGAGGGGAGACCCAGTTTGTGTATTTCAAGGCAGAAATGCATCCCGGGGAGGAAGGATCTGGGGAAGGACAGAAATGTACGTTTCGTAAGTTTGTGCGCTATGGTGACTTTTTGGAGAAAGGCGTTCTTTAAGACAAATCTTTTGCTTTGATGAGAATCCATATATTTTCCGAGGTGCGTTCTCTGACCTTAACAAATATGGAGACATCACACTTTTTTTTATGATTATTGGGCAGCCCTGCTGCTCTGGTAGCTGCAGACTGAGGTCAATAGTATGGTGGGCCTATTCTTATTGGTTTACTGCAGCCCAGAAGTGAGATTGTGGTTCGTGAAGAATTAAAGTGGAGTTCCACCCAAAAGGGGGAGTTCCGCTTTAAAGATCTGCTCCCCATTTACGATTGGCATCTTTGGGGAGCGGAGGGGAAAGGGTACCCGAATTTGATAGGTACCCGCTCCCACTTCTACTCTCACTTCCACTTGAAGAATCCTGCCAAAAACGCAAGTAAGTGGGGATTAGTGTCTTGTATGTTACGTCGGTGGTTTGTGGGTTAAGCAGGAACTCTGGGCTGACAACAGAAGCAGACACATTCTGGTGTATAGAGATAAGAGATGCACATGACACTGGTCACAGAGATATATTAAGAATGGCGCAGGTAGGGATGCACACGAATGTGCTGTGTGGGTTTAGAATTATACAAAAAAAAAGTCCATAGGTTCAAAGATACCTGTGAATGTATATTCTATAGCAGGCCTTGAAATTCCCACGAGCCTGCTCGTCAATGGCGAGTGGAAATTATGGTGGGGGCGAGTTTGTCCCCCAGGGCTGTCTTGCTGAGCAGGCTCGGAGCTCAGGCCGGATCTGTCATTGGCACTGGGAGCCATCAGACTGCTCAATAGCTGAGCACAGTGAAAGCAAAGGAAGGAGTGTGTGCTGTGCTCTCTGCCTCCCCCTAGAGTGCAGTACCCGGCTCTGTGAGTGAACAATGAAGTACTCCAACTTTTTATAGGGGTGTGTGTTTGTGTGTGTCTGTGTATGCATGTATATGTGTCTGTGTGTATGTACATGTGTGTATCTGTACATGTGTCTGCATGTATGTACATGTACAGGTGAAACTCGAAAAATGAGAATATGGTGCAAAAGTTCATTTATTTCAGTGCAGCAACTTAAAAGGTGAAACTAATATATGAGACTCATTACATGCAAAGCAAGATAGTTCAAGCCGTGATTTGTCATCATTGTGATGATTATGGCTTACAGCTCATGAAAACCCCAAAATCCACAATCTCAGAAAATGAGAATATTACATGCAATCAATAAAACACGGATTGTACATAGAACAATATCGGACCTCTGAAAAGTAGAAGCTGCATATGTACTCAGTACTTGATTTGGGCCCCTTTTGCAGCAATTACTGCCTCAGTGCGGCGTGGCATGGAAGCTATCAGCCTGTGGCACTGCTGAAGTGTTATGGAAGACCAGGATGCTTCAATAGCGGCCTTCTGCATTCTTTGGTCTCATGTCTCTCATCTTTCTCTTGGCAATGCCCCATAGATTCTCTATGGGGTTCAGGTCAGGGGAATTTGCTGGCCAATCAAGCACAGTAATCCCACGGTCATTGAACCAGGTTTTGGTGCTTTTGGCAGTGTGGGCGAAGCCAAGTCCTGCTGGAAAATGAAGTCAGCATCCCCATAAAGCTAGTCTGCGGAAGGAAGCATGAAGTGCTCCAAAATTTCCTGGTAGACGGCTGCGTTGACCCTGGACTTAATGAAGCACAGTGGACCAACACCAGCAGATGACATGGCTCCCCAAATCAACACAGACTGTGGAAACTTCACACTGGACTTCAAGCATCTTGCAGTGTGTGCCTCTCCATTCTTCCTCCATACTCGGGGTCCTTGGGCCTCTCCATTCTTCCTCCATACTCGGGGTCCTTGGGCCTCTCCATTCTTCCTCCATACTCGGGGTCCTTGGGCCTCTCCATTCTTCCTCCATACTCGGGGTCCTTGGGCCTCTCCATTCTTCCTCCATACTCGGGGTCCTTGGGCCTCTCCATTCTTCCTCCATACTCGGGGTCCTTGTGCATCTCCATTCTTTTTCCATACTCGGGGTCCTTGTGCCTCTCCATTCTTCCTCCATACTCGGGGTCCTTGGGCCTCTCCATTCTTCCTCCATACTCGGGGTCCTTGGGCCTCTCCATTCTTCCTCCATACTCGGGGTCCTTGGTTTCCAAATGAGGTGCAATAGTTTCTCTCATCAGAAAAGAGGACTTTGGACCACTGAGCAACAGACCAGGTCTGTTTTTCTTTAGCCCAGGTAAGACACTTCTGACGTTTGTTGTTCAGGAGTGGCTTGACAAGAGGAATACGACATTTGAAGCCCATGTCCAGGATCCGTCTGTGTGTGGTGGCTCTTGCTGCACTGACTCCAGCCTCAGTCCACTCCTTGTGAAAGTCCCCAATACTTTTGAATGGCCTTTTCCTGACAATCCTCTCCAGGCTGCGGTCATCCCTGCTGCTTGTGCACGTTTTTCTTCCACACTTTTCCCTTCCACATAACTTTCTATTAATGTGCTTTGATGCAGCACTTTGGGAACATCCAACGTCTTCTGCAATTACCTTTTGAGGCTTTCCCTCCTTATGGAGGGTGTCAGTGATGGTGTCAGGTCAGCAGTCTTTCCCATGATTGTGATTCCTACTGAACCAGACTGAGAGACCATTTAAAGGCTCAGGAACCCTTTGCAGGTGTTATGGCTGAATGAGCTGATTAGAGTGGGACACTTTGAGCCGAGATTATTCCACCTTTTCACAATATTCTCATTTTCTGATATTGTGGATTTGGGGTTTTCATGAGCTGTAAGCCATAATCCTCACAATGATGACAAATCACGGCTTGAACTATCTTGCTTTGCATGTAATGAGTCTCATATATTAGTTTCACCTTTTAAGTTGCTGCACTGAAATAAATGAACTTTTGCACCATATTCTCATTTTTCGAGTTTCACCTGTATATGTGTGTGTATATGTGTCTGTGTGTGCGTGTACATGTGTGTGTTTGTATGTATGTACATGTGTCTGTGTGTGTATTTCTGTGTATATACATGTATCTGTGTGTATGCGTGTCTGTATGTGCCTGTGTGTGTTTGTTGGTGGCGAGAAACTCTTAAGGCCTGGCTAGTAGCTCAGGACTTGAAATTTTAAGCCCTGTTCTATAGGGCGCACTTGTTAGAGCCCAATCTCTGTAGCTGTAGGATAAAGGTGCCAGATGGATATCAGGGATGGATGGATGGGAGCAGTAACACTGAGGCAGCTTTTTTTTTTAGAGTGGAAGCAAGGCTCTAATGCAGTAACATGAAAAAGAGAGGAAGGCGCCTCTAAGTGCAGTATAGACAATTTATTAGTGAATAATAGATATATTGCACTTACAAAATAAATAGTTAAAGCGGAATTCCACCCAAAAGGGGAAGTTCCACTTTAAATATTAGGCCCCCGATCACCATTAAGGATTGGCACCTTTGGGGAGGAGCTACCCGAATATGACAGGTACCCGCTCCCACTTCTGATGTGATCGCCTAGGCGATCGGAAACGGAAGTTGTCCTCCTACCCTCCCTGCCCGAAGTCTTCTGGGACATGTTACATGTCCCAGAAGACGACGAGGCCATTCAGGAAGCGCAGCACTACTCGCGCGTGCGCAGTGGGTACCCGGCTGTGAAGTCGCAAGCTGTCACAGCCGGGTGCCCACACTGAAGATGCCGGCCTCCTGGAATACAGGAAGGCCGGTGAAGCGGGCTGTGATGGGGGCAACGCGGGATCGTGGGACAGGTAAGTGGCTGTTTTTTAAAAGTCAGCAGCTACAGTTTTTGTAGCTGCTGACTTTTATGTTTTTACAGAGTGAGTGGAACTCCGCTTTAAGGGTTTAGGCTGAGGATACCAGGTAGACATTGTGGGGTTTATTTACTAAAGCTGGAGAGTCCAAAATCAGACTCCCTTCTGCATAGAAACCAATCGGCTTCTAACCTCAGCTTGTTCAATGAAACCTGGAAGCTGATTGGTTTCTATGCAGAAGGGAGTCTGATTTTGGACTCTCCAGCTTTAGTAAATAAACCCCTGTGTGTCATGTTACGTTTGTTTCTTTAAATATTCCAGCTGGGACAGACTTTCATTAGATGTTGGGATAAATCGACACACCATTACAACTTTTATATCGAAATGTGTATATTTTGATTGAATAAAAAGGGGGAGAAGGGGTTTATTGGGGTGCCCTCGGGTGGAGGGTCATTCCAAGGTATACACTAGTGCCATGTCCTAGTTAGATTAGTCAATAGAAACAGAATTGCTACAAATGGACTTTATAGGTGCAAAGAGTAGGTAGACACATAGATAAAATCAATGTTTGCTTTATTTGACATATTATATGTCCCACATAGACCATAATATTAACCTCTTCACGCCGGCCCGAACGCAAATGTGCGGCCTCCCGGCGTCTGGGCCTAGACTCCGAGCGTCCGCACCTTTGCGTTCTATGAAAAAAGGACATATGTGCTGAGAGCGTGCATGCTCCCAGCACACACGTCCGGTATTCGTGGAAAGGTCCCGATCTCCTCTTTCGATCGGGACCTTTCCCGATCATGTGACTGCCGTGATGGCGCGTCACAGCGGTCACCTGACTCTAAACCCCGCCTCCCGGCTTCTGAAACTCTTAAATGCCCAGGAGGTGCCGGCGCGAAGGGGTTAAGAACCTATTTGGTAATATCCCCGCAGTGAATGTCCAAGAACCCACCATATACAAAAGGAGCACAAAAGTGATGAAGCATGGAAAAGACCACCAGGATGATCCTATGGGGGGGCGAGGGACATTCTGTCGCTGGAGAATTGGCCCGATATGTTTCGCGACAGCTGTCGCTTCCTCGGGCTATTTGTATGTCTAGAAAAAATACATAAACTTAGAAACAAAGAAGTCATACAAACATGATACAATACTCATAAAGCATGCGATACACTTACACAGTGGCGTCCTGAGGGGGGTGCGCACCGCACCAGGTGACACCGACCGCACGGGGTGACACTGGACCCGCTCCACGAAAAGGTAAGTTGTAAAGCAAGCCGATGATCCCCGTAGCATGGATCGGAGTCCGATCCATTATGCTCAATCCACAGATCCGATCCATTCTGCGGGGATCATCGAAGGGGGTGTCACCAAGTGTTACCGCTCCGGGTGACACCAACCCTAGGGACACCTCTGCACTTACATAGTAGTGTGGTGGGCCTATTCTTATTGGTTTACTGCAGCCCAGAAGTGAGATTGTGGTTCATGAAGAATTACAGGTTTAGGCTGAGGGTACCAGGCAGACATTGGGTGGCATGTTACGTTTTTGTTTCTTTAAATATTCCAGCTAGGACAGACTTTCATTAGATGTGATAAATCAACAGACCGTTACACTTTTTATATAAAAATGTGTATATTTTGATGATTTGGTTCTATATATATTTTTTTTAAGCAGTGCACAGTGTGTTTGCTTTCTAGGAGCCAATCAGAAGCTATTTCCTCAGAACACCAATGTGGGGTTGGCCTGCTGTAGATTTCTGTACTGGGAGCATTGTCACTTCTGTTCTAGCAGTCTCAGGGCTTGTTTACAGTTTTGATCCTGTCTTCCCTGATCCTCCCCTTCTACTGTCCTCAATCCATCTGCTGATAGTACAGAGCTCTAGGAGTCACTATGCACATGCTCAGTTTGGTCTGTTTTTCTAGAGGTTTTTTTTAGCTATTGCTTCAGTCAAAAAAAAAAAAAAAACGCTTCTCTTTTTTTCATCCCAAATTGAACCCAGGAGAGTGTTCTTATTCCACCATTTCTAGATGGCTCATGCTAGCCATCTTCCAAGCTTATGGTCCCAAGGATTGGGTTCCACCTTGTCTTGTCAAGGTGCATTCTGCTACTGCACTTCAATGTCACTTGGGTTAAAGACTTTGATTCTGTCAATGGACACAAAAGAGAACCTGTTTCCTTGGAGTCCATTGAGGGACACAGGTCCTACCCCTCTGTTTATGACCATGTTCTAAGTCAGCAATGGGCAAACTACGGCCCGGCGGACCTTTTAATCCGGCCCGCGGAGCTAGGCTCCCGCTAGGCTCCTCTCACAGTCCGCCCTGAAGACCGGTGTAGCATGAAAATCTGTCTCTTATGAGGATCTGTCCCCCTCGACGTATCTGCGCATGTGCCGGAGATCGCCGATCGGCTGCTAATGCCTGAAACTGGCACATGCGCAGATACGTCGAGGGGGACAGATCCTCATAGGAGACAGATTTTCATGCTACACCGGAACGGCGCGGGAGCTCGGCGAGAGGAACGCGCGGAGCAAAGGTAAGTGAATTGACACAGGGGGGACTTGGGAACTTAATATGGGGAATTAATTACTATATGGGGGATGAATTACTATATGGGGGATGAATTACTATGGGGGATGAATTACTATATGGGGGATGAATTACTATGGGGGATGAATTACTATATGGGGGATGAATTACTATGGGGGATGAATTACTATGGGGGATGAATTACTATAGGGGGGATGAATTACTATGGGGGATGAATTACTATATGGGGGATGAATTACTATATGGGGGATGAATTACTATGCTTACTATGGGGGAATATTACTATACTTACTATGGATGACACATACACATCATTCATCTACTCTTGGTCCGGCCCCCGGGTCCAATATATGAACCCATTGCGGCCCTCAAGTCAAAAAGTTTGCCCACCCCTGTTCTAAGTACTGCATTGCTGTAAAACGGAGGCATACTGGTAGTAAGGGGTTATTCTGTTCTGGGCTACATTTTGTTTTTTATTTACTATTGTCCAGTCTTCCTGTAGGCGGTAGTGTTAGCTGAATGTTAGACTTTGTGTCCCTCAATGGACTCACAAGACGGGGATATTATGGTGAGTACAAAAATCATTATATTACAGCTTACCTGTCCTTATGTTTGGCTGCTTTGGGTTTCTTTTTTCAACCTAAGTACATTTTCTGCAAGTACAGAAAAACACCCGTCTACTAGAAATGTATTGTCCTTGTAACTTCCTGTACACCTAGCTGATGTTTTGAACTATCCGCTTTCCCAGCCGTCTTCTTTGACCTACAGAACATCTCCTCTTTGTTTAAGGCTAGGTTCACATCTGTGGGTGGTGCCGCTGCGGCTCCGCAAAAAAAAATCCGCGCACCACCCACACAGAGGAATGCGGACCCGCAGGCGGGTGCCATTAGTTCTAATGGCGCGCCGCCCGCACTGGAAATTGCAACCCTACTGGGAACCGAGGTTCCTGTGCGGGCTGCGTTTTCAGAAGTGCAGGGACTTCTTCACTGCGTGTCCCGGGGCACAGGAGTCCATTCAAATGAATACGCTCCCGTGCCCGTGCAAAACGCGGCCCGCAGGACCGAGGATATGTGAATGGAGGGTAATAGAAAGAGGGGACAGGTGTTTGTAGTTCAAACCAGGAGAATAATCTAGGGTGACAACACTGTGCCTTAGATACAGTAAAGTGAATGTGTGTCATCACCCCAGGAAGCGTGTTTTTGGCAGGATCAACAGTTAAAAATAAAGGATAAAAAGGCCTGAAAAAAAGAAAATGAATGTAGCCACCTCATCTAAGGATTAAAGTGGCTGTAAAGGCTCAAGGTTTTTTTTAACTTCATGCATTCTGTGCATGAAAGTAAAAAAACTTTGTGCAGCAGGCCTCCAGCGCCCCCTAATACTTACCTGAGCCCCATTGTGAACAAGCGATGCACGAGGACCTCGGGTCTCTGCCTCCTCATTGGCTCTCACGGCTGTCAGTCACAGCCAGTGAGCCAATGAGGAGACGGGGTGGGGCCAATCTGCGGCTCTTTACCTGAATGGACATACGGAGCAGTGGCTTGGGAGCGCACATGCTCGGGTGCCCCCATAGCAAGCTGCTTGCTATGGGGGCACCTGACAGGAAGGATTAGCCAGGAGCGCCGGTTGGGGACCTGAGAAGAGGAGGATCTAAGCTGCTCTGTGCAAAACCACTGCACAGAACAGGCAAGTATATAACATGTTTGTTATGTAGAACCTTTCAGTATCACTTTAAGTTGCCATATATTGCATTTGGGCTCTTGGGTTTGGATACGCTGTAAAATCTTTGTGCGTGTAAAAACATTTTATCACTGAACTAGTTACTGGCCAATTTATTCACACCCCCCCCCCCCCCCCACTGTATGTGGTCACACTTTTAAGTTCAGCTAAAGAATGGTAGACAAGTTGAACTTTTTAAATTTTTCTAGATGTTTAATTTTCTAGATGATCGCAAGTATGTAAAATGAGTGAAAGTCAAACGATCAAATCTGGGCATGCTTGGCCAACTTTGTGATCCTATGTTCTGGGGGGGTTGTGTGATAGGACGTGTGAAGTCCACAATCCGTTGTGCATGTTCCTGACCCGTCTCGTCTCTCTGCAGGTTTATTGGTGAATGTAGATAAAAGAATCACCCTCTCTGCTTTCAAACAGCAGCTGGAGCCTTTTGTGGGGGTCCCCTCCTCCCAGTTTAAAGTCTTCCGGGTTTATGCCAGCAATCAGGAGTTTGAAAGCGTGCGCCTGAACGAAACGTTGTCCTCCTTCTCCGATGACAACAAGGTAGGAAGTTGGATCAAACCTTTTGATGTTGCCGTCTCCCATTTCAGTCTGTGTGCTATTGCAATAAAAGAAAATTGTAACCATGGCAGCGGTACTCGTTGCATTCTCAGGATTTCTTAAATATCATCCCCTGCTCCTGTCATTTGTTCACCAGCTTCCCCAGAAATCTGCACATGGCCTGATGTCCATTTTATAGACTTCCTTCTGGAAGGGATGTGGCATCGCTGGCACCATTCTGGTCTTCTGCACTTCCATCTATGCTACATACCAAGTGATTGCATCTGAACAAGCAGGAATGGGGTTGCCATGCTTTCTATTGCAGTACTTGGACTGATTGTGTGATAATAGTAAAATTACCCCCTTTAACCTCCCTGGCGGTTTTCCCGAGTGTAGCTCGGGGTAAAATGTCAGTGCCAAAAGCAGTAACCCCGAGCTACACTCGGGCTTACCATGCGGCGCTGTGTAGGGAGTCCCTGCAGAGCTTGCTTGTCCTGCGCTCCCGCGATGTGTCCCCTGCAGCGTCCCCGGCCATCTCCTCCGGCATCCAGCTTCCGTGTTCCGGTCCCTGTGACGTGGGGACGTACAGGCGCCGCCGGCGACGGGAAATTTTGAAAATTTAAAAAAATTTCTTTTTTTTTCAAAACAAATTTTCCATAGTAAAACATTGCTGTTTCAACCCATTTCACATACATTTTGTCCCGAGTGCTTTGTCCGGCGCACTGCCTGCATTTTTACTGTTTTTTCTGCCTTGAAACTGAGAAACGTCCATGGCGTCTAAAAAGCGTCCCTTTAGGTCAAAAGCGGTTTTAGACCGGCTAGAGAACAGCGATAGTAAATCAGAACCACTTGCAGAATTGAGTGATAATGATTCGTGGGGGAAATTCCTCATCAGACACTGAAAACGATTCTGCGACTGAGCTCAGCGATGTGCGAACTTGGCGCTCTATTTCACATTTCAGTGTTTTTGGTTTGATTATATTATTGAATTAAATTTATTATTATTATATTATTATTATTTTTTATGATTATTTATTAAATTATAATTTATGATTTCGTGTATCAAATTTTATCCTCCCCGGGATGTTTACTAGGCTCTTGTTCGGACAGATTTCAGTGAGTTATTCCTAAAAATTACAGGCCTACAATAAAAAAAACTACATATTTCGTTGCAAAAAAATTTACCGCTTTCAGCACCAAAAATCTGAACTAATCATACCGCCAGGGAGGTTAAATGATCATGTATAGGGATGTGGGGTAGGCTGAAGGTTTGCATTCTCTGCCCATCAATGAAATATGAGAATGCTCACCAGCACCTTCACAGTTCATTGAGAACTACAAGGCGGTGGCAGATAGAAGTTGTCGTTAATTCATTCATAGATTACTGTGAATGAATGACATGACCGTGTGGGCGGAGCTCTGCACGGCTGTTCTCTTTTTTTAAACTGTGACAGTGGGTGCAGTGAGAAGATCCCCACGTGTTGTCACAGCGGGGGATTGGAGGGGCACAGACAGGTGCTCTTTGGTATTATACTACATGTTATACCCTAAATAGAGATGTAACATGTTACCAAAGGTGAACTTCTCCTTTAAGTGATAATGTATAGAGATGTAGGGGTAGGCGGTGCCATGTTAATTATTGGAACGCATGGGCTGATCATGTGATCGTAAAGACCGCACCTCTCTCAGCACGCACTTTATCTTATTAGCAGAAGCCGGGATGTATCTACAATAACTTTTTTCAGGTAGTTTTGAAATATTTAGTATTTTTATATTCGGACAGAGCAGGTATTTCCCATAGTAGAGCTCTGCTGTATTTGGCTTAGGTAATTTATGAGTGTAACGGAACCGCACCCCAACTGCGCTAGGGTATTCCTGCTAGACTCCCGCTTCCCCATTTGAACACCATCCACGGACCCCACCGCTGACCATACAGGACGACACAGCACCAGGCTTCTTAAGACAGGAACTGAACTGCTTTATTTTAACACAAACACAAGATATATACACAAGGCGGGGAAATACAACCTGTAACAGGAAACATATCAGCAGCCCGTCCCATCAGGGGGAAGGGCTGCCGGAAACACCCCCCACCAAACCAATAAACACAATAGAACAATGGAGCAACCTAGTGGCAGTAAACAATGAACAACCCCCACACCCTACCTATACATGTCCACACAATACTAGGACAGATCACCCTGTACCCCTAACAGGCACAGGGTGACTCACACATAATGAGGATTTGGGGAGCTGAGACAGGGGTCTCCCCACCTTTCCAAAGGGGGCTGTGTTCCATGGGCCCCCCACCCAAAGTGACTTCCGTCACAATGGGCAAAACTACTATTTGATCATTTCACTTTATTTATTTTCCCTGATGTGTTGCAAAGTCTTTGTACTGGAAAAGGTAAAGGCGTTGTAGTAATCTTTGCTTGTTCTTGTAGATCACCATCCGGCTGGGAAGGGCCTTGAAGAAGGGAGAGTACAGAGTGAAGGTGTTCCATCTCCTAATAAATGACCCCGAGGTAGGAGCACAGAGACCTCCTGACTGATCAGACCGTGCCAGGCCTGTACACAATATTCATCCTCTGCTATTCCGGTGTGTTTTGCAGCCATGTAAGTTCCTGCTGGACGCTGTGTTCGCCAAAGGCATGAGTGTCCGACAGTCCAAGGAAGAGCTGATTCCTCAACTCAGGGAGCAGTGTGGCCTGGACCTCTCTGTGGACAGGTAAGTCGCCTTCTCTCAAGGTTTTCCAGGCTATTGTGTCAGTGGTTCAGGTGGGCACATGGGCTAAAAAAAAGATAAAAAGTTTAATGCGTAAAGTGTAACAAGAAGGCAACATTTTTTTAGTTTTGGATAGAGTAGGAAAGGCTTGAGACCTGCCGTTTGGAGATGGCACCTCCCACTGTGCTCTCTTTTTAGGAAAGAATAATGCTCTGTGACACCGGTGTCATAGATACCCCCTGTATTAAATCCGACCACCGGCCTTCCCTTCAGTCTTCTCTCCTGGACAAAAATGGCTTACTCTGATTTCACTGCACACTGTGAGCTTCTCATAATGTGCATTAGAAGCTGCAGCAAGTCAGATAGAGCTCCGCCTCATTTCCTGGCTGGAGGATTATCTAACTCAGTGTTTCTCAACCTTTTTTCAGTCAAGGCACCCTTTAAAATGGACAGTCCCGAGGCACCCTTTAAAATGGACAGTCCCGAGGCACCCTTTAAAATGGACAGTCCCGAGGCACCCTTTAAAATGGACAGTCCCGAGGCACCCTTTAAAATGGACAGTCCCGAGGCACCCTTTAAAATGGACAGTCCCGAGGCACCCTTTAAAATGGACAGTCCCGAGGCACCCTTTAAAATGGACAGTCCCGAGGCACCCTTTAAAATGGACAGTCCCGAGGCACCCTTTAAAATGGACAGTCCCGAGGCACCCTTTAAAATGGACAGTCCCGAGGCACCCTTTAAAATGGACAGTCCCGAGGCACCCTTTAAAATGGACAGTCCCGAGGCACCCTTTAAAATGGACAGTCCCGAGGCACCCTTTAAAATGGACAGTCCCGAGGCACCCTTTAAAATGGACAGTCCCGAGGCACCCTTTAAAATGGACAGTCCCGAGGCACCCTTTAAAATGGACAGTCCCGAGGCACCCTTTAAAATGGACAGTCCCGAGGCACCCTTTAAAATGGACAGTCCCGAGGCACCCTTTAAAATGGACAGTCCCGAGGCACCCTTTAAAATGGACAGTCCCGAGGCACCCTTTAAAATGGACAGTCCCGAGGCACCCTTTAAAATGGACAGTCCCGAGGCACCCTTTAAAATGGACAGTCCCGAGGCACCCTTTAAAATGGACAGTCCCGAGGCACCCTTTAAAATGGACAGTCCCGAGGCACCCTTTAAAATGATGGACAGTCCCGAGGCACCCTTTAAAATGATGGACAGTCCCGAGGCACCCTTTAAAATGATGGACAGTCCCGAGGCACCCTTTAAAATGATGGACAGTCCCGAGGCACCCTTTACAATGATGGACAGTCCCGGGGCACCCTTAAAATGATGGTCAGTCCCGAGGAACTCTTTAAAATGATGGTCAGTCCCGAGGCATCCTTTAAAATGATGGTCAGTCCCGAGGCACCCTTTAAAATGATGGTCAGTCCCGAGGCACCCTTTAAAATGATGGTCAGTCGCGAGGCACCCTTTAAAATGATGGTCAGTCGCGAGGCACCCTTTAAAATGATGGTCAGTCGCGAGGCACCCTTTAAAATGATGGTCAGTCGCGAGGCACCCTTTAAAATGATGGTCAGTCGCGAGGCACCCTTTAAAATGATGGTCAGTCCCGAGGCACCCTTTAAAATGATGGTCAGTCCCGAGGCACCCTTTAAAATGATGGTCAGTCCCGAGGCACCCTTTAAAATGATGGACAGCAGTGATTGGAGGATCCTGTTGCACCACTAGAAGTGAAGTCTTGTCCATCTCTACATGAATCACATTTCTGTTTGTGTGGCTCATTTTAGTTCTGAGAGTCGGCACTAAATGTCTGTTTCCTGCAGGTTTCGCTTAAGAAAAAAGACTTGGAAGAACCCCGGCACAGTATTCCTCGACTACCATGTCTACGAGAATGAGATCAGTATTTCAAGCAACTGGGAGGTCTTCCTTGAGGTCCTGGAAGGTAAAGTGTGTGTTCTGCTTTCTGGGGAGTCCAGGACACTCAAGAGAAGCTTGACAACCTTTGCAACCCAGTTGTCCTGAAAATGATAATTTTTTGGCTGCCAATACTGATCCTGTGGCTTCAACCCCGTTAACTGTCTATATGAAGGTAGAGACAGCCAGATAATGAGAATTTTCAGGAGGATGTCAGCCCTTGAGGTTTTCAATATAGGATCATATTATCTAGAATAGAAATCTATACGTTTTACCTGCCGATAATTCGTAAACCTAATGAACTTGTTGCAAAATTGGCATCTGATATCCCTGTGATATCATGTGCAGACAGACCAATGTTCTTTTCTGACTTTGGTTCCCCTATACTTTTGTTTGGGTGTAGATAGATTGGTTGAATCATCCTCTGGCTTTTCCTGTCTCAGATTCTTCAGAGCATTAAGGCCAGAGACGGCCAGGCAGAAAGCATCTTAGTCTGTAGGGTTCAATATTGAGTTGGCCCCGCCCTTTCCACACACATGACCTTTAATGGCCCCTCCCAGTCTTAGTCCGTAGGGTTCAATATTGAGTTGGCCCCGCTCTTTGCAGCTATAACAGCCTCAACTCTTCTGGGAAGGCCGTCCACAAGGTTTAGGAGGGTGTCTATGGGAAGGTTGGACCATTCTTCCAGAAGCACATTTGTCAGGTCAGGCACTGATGTCGGGGGAGGAGGCCTGGCTCGCAGTTTTCGCTCTAATTCATCCCAAAGGTGTTCTATGGGGTTGAGGTCAGGACTCTGTGCAGGACAGTCAAGTTCCTACACCCCAAACTGGTTCCTCCATGTCTTTATGGACCTTGCTTTGTGCACTGGTGCGCAGTCATGTTGGAACAGGAAGGGGCCATCCCCAAACTCTTCCTACAAACTTGGGAGCATGAAATTGTCCAAAATGTCGTCTTAAGAGTTCCCTTCACTGGAACTAGGGGGCCAAGCCCAACCCCTGAAAAACAGCCCCACACCATAATCCCCCCTCCACCAAACTTTACACTCGGCACAATGCAGGCAGGCAAGTACCGTTCTCCTGGCAACCGCCAAACCCAGACATGTCCATCGGATTGCCAGACAGAGAAGTGTGATTGGTCACTCCAGAAAACACGTCTCCAATGCTCTAGAGTCCAGTGGCAGCGTGCTTTACACCACTGCATCCGACTCTTTGCATTGCACTTGGTGATGGAAGGCTTGGATGCAGCTGCTCGGCCATGGAAACCCATTCCATGAAGCTCTCTACGCACTGTTGTTGTGCTCATCTGAAGGCCACACCAAGTTCGGAGGTCTTTAGCTATCGACTCTGCAGACAGTTGGCGACTTCATGCGCTGACCCCGCTCTGTCATGTGACGTGGCCTACCATTTGGTGGCTGAGTTGCTGTTGTTCCCAGTTGCTTTCACTTTGTTATAATCCCACTAACAGTTGAGCGTGGAATATTTAGTAGCCAGGAAATGTCACGGATGGACTTATTGCACAGGTGACCACCTATCACGGGACCACACTTGGAGTCACTGAGCTCCTGAGAGCGACCCATTCTTTCACCAATGTTTGTAGAAGCAGTCTGCATGCCTAGAGGCTTTATTTTATACACCTGTGGCCGTGGAGGTGATTGGAACGCTTGAATCCAATGATTTGGAGGGCTGGCCCAATACTTTTGGCAATATAGGGTGTAAACAATGGCCGTCGTCTTGCTGTGCCCAGAGACCCATGGCCGTCGTCTTGCTGTGCCCAGAGACCCATGGCCGTCGTCTTGCTGTGCCCAGAGACCCATGGCCGTCGTCTTGCTGTGCCCAGAGACCCATGGCCGTCGTCTTGCTGTGCCCAGAGACCCATGGCCGTCGTCTTGCTGTGCCCAGAGACCGGTTATCCTCCCAAGACAAACTACTGTCGTCGTCCACTTCTAATGCCAAGGGGCCATTAACCATCATCCTCCTCCACAGATCATGACCTTAAAGTCCCATGAAAGACCAACTTCTTGTACCTAGAGAATTTAATTTGTGGCTGCTGTGTTCGGTCACTTCTAATAGGTCGAAAGCCATTCTCTTCACATACTTACCAGTCTATTTTTCTCCCTCTGTTTTTATGTTGTCTTGCAACAGAAGGTGAGAAGATGAAGTCCATGTCCCAGCTGTCCTTGCTGACTAAGAGGTGGAGGCCATCACAGCTGAAACTGGACCCCTTCCAGGAGATCGTGCTGGAGACCAACAGTGTGGATGAACTTCGTGAGAAGGTGATGATCAGAGCATTACAAATTTTGAAGGGTCAATACTTCAAGGGGAGATATTTCAGAGTTTGGTGGATGCTAATGAATTAAACCACTGATGCAGTTTCTTCGCCTCATGAGGACTTTATTAATGAGATCTCAGAGCTGAATTTCCAGGTCTGTGCATCTGTTGTACTCATGAAAGGTTCCCATCATCCCTGCTGAATTTTATATTTATTTTAAATGATGGAGAAAGGTGGATGGGAATCTCCCAGGTGCACTGGAGCAATCTATGGAATTATGGATGGGCGATCTCGCTGAGTATCCCAAGACCTTAAGCAAGTTTGAGAATGACTTGGCCAGCTAGGCCTCTCCTTTACAGTTGCAAGAAAAAGTATGTGAACCCCTTGGGATTACGTGGAGTTTTGCATGAATTGGGCATAAAATGTGCTCTGAACGTCATCTAAGTCACAACAATAGAAGAACACAGTCTGCTGAACATAATACTACACAAACATTAGATGTTGTCATAGTTTAATTGCACATAGCATGTAAACATTCACAGTGCAGGGAGGAAAAAGTATGTGAGGCCCTAGCATAATGACTTCTCCCAGAGCTAATTGGAGCCAGGAGTGAGCCAACCTTGACTCCAATCAGTGTGATGATATTGGATGTGCTGACAGCTGTCCTGCCCTTAAAAAACACACGCCTGTTTTGGGTTTACTGGTTTCAAGAAGCACTGTCTGATGTGAACCATGCCTCGCAGAAAAGAGCTCTCAGAAGACCTACCATCAAGAATTGTTGACTTGCATGAAGCTGGAAAGGGTTACAAAAGTATCTCCAAAAGCCTTGATGTTCATGTGTCCACGGTAAGACAGACTGTCTACAAATGGAGAAAGTTTAGCACTGTTGCTACTCTCCCTAGGCTTGGTCGTCCTGTAAAAATGACTGCAAGAGCACAGCGCAGAATGCTGCATGAGGTAAAGAAGAATCCCAGAGGGTCAGCTAAAGACCTACAGAAATCTCTGGCACATGCTAATATTTTTGTTGACACATCTACAATAAGGAAAACATTAAACAAGAATGGAGCACATGGGAGGACACCACGGAGGAAGCCATTGCTGTCCAAAAAGAATATTGCAGCACGTTTGAAGTTTGCAAAAGAGCACCTGGATGTTCCACAGCACTACTGGCAAAATATACTGTGGACAGATGAAACCAAGATTGAGTTGTTTGGGAAGAACACACAACACTATGTGTGGAGAAAAAAAGGCACAGCACACCAACATCAAAACCTCATCCCCACTGTGAAACATGGCGGAGGGAGCATCATGGTTTGGGGCTGCTTTGCTGCCTCAGGGCCTGGACGGATTGTTGTCATTGATGGGAAAATGAATTCCAGAGTTTATCAAGACATTTTGCAGGAAAACGTACGACCATCTGTCCGCCAACTGAAGCTCCGCAGAGGATGGGTGATGCAACAGGACAATGACCCAAAGCATACAAATCATTCAACAAAACAATGGCTGCAACAGCACAGAATACGCCTTCTGGAGTGGCCCAGTCAGAGTCCTGACCTCAACCTGATTGAAATGCTGTGTCATGACCTTAAGAGAGCGATTCACACCAGACATCCCAAGAATATTGCTACACTGAAACAGTTTTGTGAAGAGGAGTGGTCCAAAATGACTCCAGATCGTTGTGCAGGTCTGATCTGCAACTACAGGAAATGTCTGGTTGAGGTTATTGCTGCCAAAGGAGGGTCAACCAGTTATTAAGTCCAAAGGTTCACATACTTTTCCTCCCTGCACTGTGAATGTTTACATGTTATGTGCAATTAAACCATGGCAACATCTAATGTTTGTGTAGTATTATGTTCAGCAGACTGTGTTCTTCTATTGTTGTGACTTAGATGACGTTCAGAGCACATTTTATGCCCAATTCATGCAAAACTCCACGTAATCCCAAGGGGTTCACATACTTTTTCTTGCACCTGTACATTCAGTGTAAGTTTTGGGTGGATTGACCCTTTAATTACAGTGACTTGTTGGACAGGTGAGTTCATTCATGGTAACGCACAATCCAGATTCCTACAAGAAAAAAAGTGGACAACCGAATGTCTTCTAAATCCCGATACATTATGAGAATGATTTGAGTTCTCTTGTAAAGGGGTGCCTTAGGCATGAACTGAAGCCCATTAGTTGTACAGACTTCTAAAATCTTGGTCAGCAGTGATACTTGGGCTAATATTTTATATTGGCGGTTGTCAAGGTTGTTCATGATGGCTGAACAGGCAGTCCCCAAGTTACAAACATCCGACTTGCATACGGCTCATACTGAAGAACGAAGGTGGCGTAACATCGTTCTGTTCCTGGAAACTGCTGAGCAGCCATCTTGCTGCTTCCCTCATGCTGTCACCTACTGTCTGGTGGACCTGTCATCAATCCCATAACGCTGCATGGCCAGTTAACCCTTCCCTGTGCTGTCCAAAATGTAAAAATAATTTTTTGGCTGCAGTTACACTTAAAAAATTTACCTGTTCCAACTTACATACAAATTCAACTCAAAGCGGAGTTCCACTCGACCTATCAAAAAATAAAAGTCGGCAGCTACAAAAACTGTAGCTGCTGACTTTTAAAAAAACCTGTCCCTCGGTCCCGTGGTGTGTCCCCTGCACCTCATTTCACTGGCCGTCCTGTATTCCAGGAGGCCGGCATCTTCAGTGGGGGTGATAGCTTGCGGCTTCACAGCCGGGTGCCTACTGCGCATGCGCGAGTAGCGCTGCACTTCATGAATGGTCCTGTAGTCTTTTGGGACCTGTCGCATGTCCCAAAAGACTACACCTTCCGTTTCTGATCGCCTAGGCCAGGGGTGGGCAACCTGTGGCTCTCTGGCTGTTGTGGAACTACATTTCCCATGAGGCATTGCAAAGATTACAAAACTGACAGTTACACCTATGACTTGCAGAGGCATGATGGAACTTGTAGTCCTGCAGCTCTCAGGTTGCCTACCCCTGGCCTAGGCGATTGGACCGGAAGTGGGAGCGGGTACCTGTCAAATTCCCCCCCGCCCCCCAAAGGTGCCCATCCTTAATGGGGAGCAGTCCTTAAAGCGGAACTTCTCCTTTTGGGTGGAGCTCCACTTTAAGAACGGAGGTGGCGTAACATCATGCTGTTTCTGGAAACCGCTGGGCAGCCATCTTGCTGCTCACCGCATGCTGTCACCTACTGTGTGGCAGACCTGTCAGCAATCCCACATCACTGCATGGCCAGTTAACCCTTCCCTATACTATCCAAAACTTAAAAATAATTTTTGGGCAGAAGTTACACTTAAAAAAATGTACCTGTTCCAACTTGCATACAATTTCAACGTAACCCCTTCACGCTGGCCGCACACAAATATGCGGCCTCCTGGCATCTGGGCCTAGAGGCTGAGCGGCCGCACATTTGCGTTCAGGTAAGAAAAAACGTGTGCCGAGAACGCGCGCGCTCCCAGCACACATGTCTGGTACTCACGGAAAGGTCCTGATCTCCTCTTTGGATCAGGACCTTTCCCGGTCATGTGACCGCCGTGACGACGCGTCACAGCAGTCACATGATCCCTAAACCCCGCCCATACCGCCTCCCGGCTTCTGAAACTCTTAAAGGGCCGGGAGGCGCCGGCATGAAGGGGTTAAGAACAAACCTACAGAACTGATCTTGTTTGTAACCTGGGGACTGCCTGTTCTGTAACATTTGATGGCGATTTGGACTAATAAGGATTTTATTTCTTCACTTTGTCCAGCCAGAAGAAACCGAATCCTATCAGCAAGGTACTTGTGTTCCTTGTGCCAAAATGCTCTCCATGTCCTTGGAAAGACTAAATTTCCATTATTTCTTGTCCCCCAAACATGTCCTTTTATACATCCTGTCTGTTGAAGGAGCGGTGGGTGACGTAATGACGTCACGTTTCCTTCTGTGGGAAGGTGCTATCTCCACCACTCCCGGTCATGACCCCCCCACAGCTATTGATTGGTAGCCATGCAAATAGCTGCACTGTCCCTCACGGCCCCAAGGTTCACCCTCATACCCTTCCACCACATCATTGCATTCCTTTTGAGCAATGAGAAGTACTTCAGATTTCCCTCAACAGCTGTGACGTGCGGCTCACGCATAGATCCTCTGCGCCCATGGAGCCATTGACATCACCGGGTAGAAAATCGTGAATGATGTAAAAAGTCGAGCATTAGTTGTAAAAAAAAAAATAATAATAATTTTTTATTGTTTATGGGTAGGGGGAGCTCGGATTTCAGAATTTTGGTTTTAACAACTTACCCTCTGGAAGATTTACCCCCCCCCCCCTTCTTGACCTTCTTGCTATAAGGCGCTGCATTATTTTAACTGACAATTGCGCTGTCATGCAACGCTGTCCATAAATTAAATTTATGTCCTTTTTTTTCCCCACATATAGAGCTTTCTTTTTTTGGTATTTGATCACCTCTGGGTTTTTTATTTTTTGCGCTATAAACAAAAAAAAGACAATTTGGGGGCAAAAAACAATGTTTTTAATTTTATGCTAATTAACGCATCCAATAAAAAATTTTCAAACTAATTTCTTCATAAATTTAGGCCAATATGTATTCTGCTACATATTTTTGGTTAACAAAAATCCCAATAAGCGTATATTGATTGGTTTGCGCAAAAGTGTTTTTGTTTTGGTTTTTTTTTTTTTTTGTTTTGATTTGTTTTGGTTTTTTTATTTTTATATCTACTAGTAATGGCGGCGGTCAGCAACTTTGATATTGTGGTGGAAAGTCTGACACTTTCTTTGAACCAGTGAACACTTAATACATTGATCATTGCTAAAAAAAAATATACACTGTCGCTGTATTAATGACACTGGCTGGGAAGGGGTTAAACATCTAGGGCAATCAAAGGGTTAACTGTGTGTCCAGTGTTTGTGTGTACGTTTCGGTGTTTTTACTAAGTAATGTGCTGAATTTTATTCTCTGCATAGCAGGGTAAGAAAATCCAGCAGATTGCCACTGACAGGATACAGCTCTGCCTTGTTTACACAGACTGAGCTGTGTGCTTTCACTCTCCTCCCCGATCAACAGGTGCCTGCGCTCATCCATTGGCCGGCACCCGTTGATTGGCTTCTGCTGTGACTAATCACAGCAGAAGCGTCGTGCCCCTTAACCAGGAAGTCCAAAACCACGTGTGTATATGTATGTATGTATGTATGTATGTATGTCGGGCGGCACAGTGGCTTAGTGGTTAGCACGTCTGCCTTGCAGTAATTGGGTCATGGGTTCGATTCCCGACCGTGGCGCCTCCTGCATGGAGTTTGCATGTTCTCCCTGTGCTTGTGTGGGTTTCCTCTGGGTACTCTGGTTTTCTCCTACACTCCAAAGACATACTAGTAGGTTAATAGGCTCCTGTCTAAATTGTCCTAGTTTCATCCCTGGCCATGTGGGATCTCCTGCATGGTGGGGGTTGGAGAAAGACCTGGCAACCTACCCTGTAAAAATAATTGCTAAGAGAATTCATGGAAAAAGTCGCTTACAAGTGACGGTTCATGCAATCGCCAAGGGTCGGATACAACTGAATAGATATATATAGAGCTGTGTTCAAAATAATAGCAGTCAGACATCACTAACCGGATCAATCACTGTTTTTGGTGGAAATGATATTTCTACATGGCAAATAATTTCCTAGCAGGTGTAGTAGAGTCATAGAAATCCAACAGACCCAACAGTCATGACATGCATGCTGCTGATTCTGTGTCATTGAATCACTCATTGAAAGGGGCGTGTTCAAAATAATAGCAGTGTGGAGTTCTATTAGTGAGGTCATTCATTCTTTGAAAAACAGGTGGCAATTATTGCCCTTATTTAAGGAAGGAAGGCAGCAAATGTTGGACATGCTGGTTACAGTGCATTTCTCTCTGAAATTCTGAGGAAAATGGGTCGTTCCAGACATTGTTCAGAAGAACAGCGTACCTTGATTAAAAAGTTGATTGGGGAGGGGAAAACATATAAAGAAGTGCAGAAAATGATCGGCTGCTCAGCTAAAATGATGGCAAATGCTTTAAAATGGCAACCAAAACCTGAAAGACGCGGAAGAAAGCGAAAAACTACCATTGGAATGGATAGAAGAATAGCCAAAATGGCGCGGACTCAGCCAACAATCAGCTCCAGGAAGATGAAAGAAGGTGTGACGTTCCCTGTGAGGACTGTTACAATTAGAAGACGCCGATGTGAAGCCAAGCTATCTGCAAGAAGTCCCCGCAAAGTCCCACTGTTGGAAAAAAGACGTGCTGAAGAGGTTACAATCTGCCAAAGAGCACATTGACTGGCCTAAAGAGAAATGGCGCAACATTTTGTGGACTGATGAAAGTAAGATTGTTCTTTTTGGGTCTAGTGGGCGGAGACAGTTTGTCAGACGACCCCCAAACACTGAATTCAAGCCACAGTACACTGTGAAGACCGTGAAGCATGGTGGTGCAAGCATCATGATATGGGGATGTTTCTCATACTACGGTGTTGGGCCTATTTATCGCATACCAGGGATCATGGATCAGTTTGAATACATCAGAATACTTGAAGAGGTCATGCTGCCTTATGCTGAAGAGGAAATGCCCTTGAAATGGGTGTTCCAACAAGACAACGACCCCAAACACACCAGTAAACGTGCAACATCTTGGTTCCAGACCAACAAGATGGACGTTATGGAGTGGCCAGCCCAATCCCCGGATCTTCATCCAATAGAAAACTTGTGGGGTGACATCAAAAATGCCGTTTCTGAGGCCAAACCAAGAAATAGAGAAAAACTGTGGAATGTGGTCCAATCATCCTGGGCTGGAATACCTGATCACAGGGGCCAGAAGTTGGGTGACTCCATGCAACACAGATGTACAGCAGTTCTCAGAAACAGTGCGACTACAACCAAATATTCATGAAGTCATTCAAAGGAAAGCAAAATCTTCAAACATTTCTCAGTTTATATAGTGAATGTTTGAGTTTATAAAGAAGAATACAAACACGGCGATTTTTTTTGAACCGTCTAATATTCACTTTTCTTCCATTTTTTTAGAGGAACAACACAAATTTGATGTATTTTTCTTCCTGTTTTGATTTGGAATAGAATGTGTCGTGTTCCCAATGCATTTGTGTGGATGGAAATAAAAGCTATTAGAAGGTTTTCAGCTTTATTCACTTTTTTCAACACACTGCTATTATTTTGAACACATCTGTATGTTTGTGTGTATGTGTGTGTATGTATATATATATATAATTTATTCATTATATATGTGGTTTTGCACAGAACGGCCATCCTGTAACAGTACATCCGCTATAGGGTGCTCGGAAAGTAGTTAAAATAAAATAAACAAAAACTTGCAGTAAACGTTGACATTGTGAAATGATTACTGAAAGGAAAGTGACTTTCTTGTGCTTCTTTCAGATGTGTGACATCAGCAGCATACTGCTAGAGAATTTAGAGTTTGCCAAGGTAAGTCTTCACCCCGTCCGTCCTCACAGCTCTCCACTCTTAGCATCTCATTTTGTTTTATATCATTTTATATACTTGTCTAGAACCCGGCTGGTAACTTGATGTCATTTTAATATTAACAATCTGCTTCAGTCTGTAGCCAGTCGTGTTTTTCTGACAAAGCATTGAAAACATTTTTTTGTTTTTCTGTCATATCAGCTGCCTGCCGTTTTGTCGGTGGGGATCCCCCAGGATCCTTCTCCTTCATTTCTGTAATTGTTTTACTTTTCAAAAAAAAGATACTGACTTCACCTTCTGCACACTGTTCCACATTCTTACATTTTTCTAAAAAAAAAAAAAAAATACGTCTGCATAAAAACAGATTTTTAGTTTGCCTATATTACAATAAATGTTCAAGGTGGCCAACTGCATCAAAGTAATCTCTCCCCGGCCTGTCCTGCCCTACTATGCAAAATGTCAGATACAGGCGTACCTGGGTGTACCAACGCCTCGGTTAACGTGATTTCAGTTTACGAATGAAAATGTATTGAAAATAACGGCTCGGTTTACGAATTTATTTCACAATGCAAACAGATTAATTGGTTTTCAATGCATTTACGGATTAATTTTGAATCATGTCCCTGTACAGTATTTATGCCTTTTAAAGCCTCTCCCCTGACTTTTGAAATGACTATTTCCAATCCTTTTTCCCCTGCAGGGTCGAGGAACATTTCCCTGTGACATTTCTGTTCTAGAGATCCATCAAGAGTTAGACTGGAACCCAAAAGTATCGACACTGAACGCCTGGCCGCTGTATATCTCGGATGATGGGGCCGTCATATTCTATAGGTACGCTGCACAGCAACCCTCTGCATAGAACAAGACTGTGCAACTTCCATAACACATCATTCACACAGAGCCCGTGTGCTGCGTCCGTGTCTGTTGTATACCCAGAGGGGTGGGAGGTGTACACAGCCTCTTGTATTGGGCTCCCCCCTCGGTGTGTCAGGCACAGTGCAGAGAACCTGGCACAGTCCAAGCATGTATTGTAGTGCGCTCACAGAGCAGCCAAATAGGTGTAGACACCTTCCTTTTTTTTTTTTTTTTTTTTTTTTTTTTTTTTGGTGGTGGGGGGATTTTTTGTGTTTGTTGTAATTTTTTGCTTTTTTTAATTTTTTTTTTTTACCAGTAATAAAACTTGGTCTAAAGAGTCAGCTGGTGATCGATCCGAGGTTGCAATTTAGAAAAAAAAAAATGGGTGCATTCAAATCTTAAGATCGTATCATTATGTTGAACAATTTAAAGGATAAGTTCACTTTTGAACAAAACATAATAAATATAGCTGTCCAAATCATGTAGACTTCACCACCGCAACACCTCCCACCTCCGCAACACCTCCCACCTCCAACACCTCCCACCTCCAACACCTCCCACCTCCGCAACACCTCCCACCTCCGCAATACCTCCCACCTCCGCAACATCTCCAAGATACACCCGTTCCTAACCTCGGAAACCACTAAGCAACTTATTCACTCCCTGATTATCTCTCGCCTTGACTATTGTAACTCCCTCCTCATTGGCCGACTTCATTGCAGGCTATCCCCTCTTCAGTCTATCATGAATGCTGCTGCCAGACTCATCCACCTTACTAACCGTTCTGTATCAGCCACCCCTCTCTGCCAATCCCTCCACTGACCTCCACTCAGTGTCCTTCACCCCTCTCTGCCAATCCCTCCACTGACCTCCACTCAGTGTCCTTCACCCCTCTCTGCCAATCCCTCCACTGACCTCCATTCAGTGTCCTCCACCCCTCTCTGCCAATCCCTCCACTGGCCTCCACTCAGTGTCCTCCACCCCTCTCTGCCAATCCCTCCACTGGCCTCCACTCAGTGTCCTCCACCCCTCTCTGCCAATCCCTCCACTGACCTCCACTCAGTGTCCTCCACCCCTCTCTGCCAATCCCTCCACTGACCTCCACTCAGTGTCCTCCACCCCTCTCTGCCAATCCCTCCACTGGCCTCCACTCAGTGTCCTCCACCCCTCTCTGCCAATCCCTCCACTGGCCTCCACTCAGTGTCCTCCACCCCTCTCTGCCAATCTCTCCACTGACCTCCACTCAGTGTCCTCCATCCCTCCACTGGCCTCCACTCAGTGTCCTCCACCCCTCTCTGCCAATCTCTCCACTGGCCTCAACCAAATTAGTTTATAACCAAAAATGATAATTTTTAAACTTTTTTTTTTACATTTTTATTCTATTTTTTTTTTATATTATTTGTGTTTTTTGTTTTTTTTACATGCTGTCACCCTGGCAGTACAGTGTCACCATGGTAACACTGTACTACTTGTGGGGGGTGATGAAGATTTTTTTTTTTTACACTGATTGCTTTTACACCCATAAAACCCGTAAAAGCAATCATTTCTCCTTCTCTCTGGCTGCATTCTTGCAGCCATTGAGAACTACTGTGTGAGATGTGATTGGTCACAGCTTGTCACATGGCACAAGGCTGTTGTGAATGGGCCTGTACCATGTGACCTCTGTGATCATTCACAGATTTCACACGTAGTAAGCAATGATGTCATAAGTGACATCTTGCTTACTACTCTGCATGTGATCACTGATTGGCCAATCAGTGATCACATGATCGAGACCTCAGACAGAAGTCCCGTACGACGATCGGTGTTCCACTGTGTCCGGAGGACACAGCGGGCACCGGATCGCGGTGCTGCAGGCTCCCAGGGAGCGCGAACAAGCAGGGGGCAGGGAGGCCGTTTATAAACGACCACCTGACCCTGCACTGCCATCGTCCGGCTGTTTATATACAACGGCCAGATGGGAAGTGGTTATATATATTTCAGATATATTTTTATATAGCGTCCTGGATGAAATGTAAGCCAAGGACCCCGGTGCAGCAAGGTAGAAGTGCTAACCCCTAAGCCACGCTTTGTGCTATATCAGATAATTAATATCCTTTTCTTGTTATAGGGACAAAACCGAGGAACTGGTCGAATTAACGGACGAGCAGCGCAACCAACTGATGAAAAAAGAAAGCAGTCGGTTGCAAAAAACTGGACACCGCGTGACTTACTCCCCCCGGAAGGAAAAGGCCCTCAAAATCTACTTAGACGGAGCTTCAAGTAAAGACGCCACTCAAGACTGACAGGCAGCCCGGCGGCCCATCTTGGAGAGCCGTGATTAACACAGACACTGCCGCCAAGGAGTGCCTCTCTTAGCCCGGGTTCCACTTATTGAGTGTGAAGCTATAAAAACCAGCACTGATTGGTGGACTTGCACGGCCAATCAGCACCCTTGTTCCTTACGAGAAAACAAAAAAAAAAAAACAGAAAAAAAAGTGGGGGGGCAATCACCGTTTGTGACTTGAGATCTTGTTTCTGCACTATGGTCGATTAAACTGTAAAAAAAAAAAACAAACAAAAAAAAAAAAAACGCTGAAAGGGATGTGCAAATAACAATAAAAATATAGAAATATATAGAGAAATATATTAAATTAAGTCAGGTGCATCGAGTTGTGGGCTTCATCGTGCTCAGGTGGGATGTGAGCCCCGCGTTGGCTTCTGGCTATTCAGAAAAAAAAAAAAAAAAGTCTTGTACAGTCTTTTTATTTTGCTGATAAACACATTACCTCATTGAACGCTAGATACGTTTTTATGTAAAAGTCTGAAAGCGAAGCACAGCGCAAGAGAAAAAGAGAAAAAAAATCGATGTGTATCGTATTGCAATCAGACTGAGCCATGTTGTCAGCTGGGTGTGGTGACGAATCTGTGCCCCCCGTATTGAAGTCGAGGTGGTTGTCCGCTGGGCATGATGCAAGAGGAGGAGCCCTGCAATATGGTATTGAAGTCAAGGCAGCCATCGGCTGGGCATGATGCAAGAGGAGGAGCCATTAATATGGTATTGAAGTCAAGGCGGCCATCGGCTGGGCATGATGCAAGAGGAGGAGCCATTAATATGGTATTGAAGTCAAGGCGGCCATCGGCTGGGCATGATGCAAGAGGAGGAGCCATTAATATGGTATTGAAGTCAAGGCGGCCATCGGCTGGGCATGATGCAAGAGGAGGAGCCATTAATATGGTATTGAAGTCAAGGCGGCCATTGGCTGGGCATGATGCAAGATGGGCGCCCTGCTTTGTGGCATTAAAACCAAGGCGGTCGATGACAGGGCCTGATGCAAGATGGGCGTCCTGCGCTACAATATTGAAATTAAAGTCGTTTTCAACTAGGCGTGATGCAAGATGGGCGCCCCATATTACGGTATTGAAATCAAGGTGGCCGTCACCTGAGTTTGATGCAAGATGGGCACCCCCATTATGGTATTGAAATCAAGGCCACCGTCAACTAGGCAAGATGGGCGCCCCCCCCCCCCATTACTCTATTAAAAGCAAGGTCGGTTGTCAACTGGGCAAGATGGGCACCCTATATTATGATATTGAATTCAAGATGGCCGTCACCTGGGTTTGATGCAAGATGGGCGCCCCAATTATTGCATTGAAATCAAGGCCACCATCAACTGGGCAAGATGGGCGCCCTCATTATGGCATTGAAATCAAGGCCACCGTCAACTGGGCAAGATGGGTGCCCCCCCCATTATGGCATTGAAATCAAGGCGTTGTCAACTGGGCAAGATGGGCGCCCCCCATTACTGTATTAAAAACAAGGTCGGTCTTCAACTGGGCTTGATGCAAGATGGGCACCCTATATTACGATATTCAAGACGACCGTCACCTGGGTTTGATGCAAAATGGGCACCCCCATTATGGCATTGAAATCAAGGCCACCATTAACTGGACAAGATGGGCGCCCCCTCATTACGGTGTTGAAATTGAGGTCGGTCGTCAACTGGGCTTGATGCAAGATGGGCACCCTATATTACAATATTGAATTCAAGATGGACATCACCTGGGTTTGATACAAGTTGGGCGCCCCCATTATGGCATGGAAATCAAGGCCACCGTCAACTGGGCAAGATGGGCGCCCTCATTATGGCATTGAAATCAAGGCCAACGTCAACTGGGCAAAATGGGCGCCCCCATTACGGCATTGATATCAAGGAATTCGTCAACTGGGCAAGATGGGTGTCCCCCCCCCCCCCCCCATTACGGTATTAAAATCCAGGTCGGTCGTCAACTGGGTTTGATGCAAGATGGGCGCCCCCATTATTGCATTGAAATCAAGGCCACCGTCAACTGGGCAAGATGGGCGCCCTCATTATGGTATTGAAATCAAGGCCACCGTCAACTGGGAATGATGGGTGCCGCCATTATGGCATTGATATCAAGGCATTAGTCAACTGGGCAAGATGGGTGCCCCCCCATTACGGTATTAAAATCAAGGTCAGTCGTCAACTGACAAGATGGGATCCCTATATTACGATATGGAAATCAAGGTGGTCGTCAACTGGTTAAGATGGGTGCCCCCCATTATGGCATTGAAATCAAGGCCACCGTCAACTGGGCAAGATGGGCCCCCCCCATTATGGCATTGAAATCAAGGCCACCGTCAACTGGGCAAGATGGGCCCCCCCCATTATGGCATTGAAATCAAGGCCACCATCAACTGGGCAAGATGCAAGTTGGGTACCCTGTATTGAAATAAGGACGGCCATCCATTGGGCATGACGAAAGATAGGCACCACGTTTTCTGAAGGCGGGGGTCGGTAGCAATATAGAAGGTCCCAGGTCTCCTGCAGCTTTCTGGCTGGTCTCTTCACTCGAGAGCTGCAGGGAGTCTTGACTCGCAATAGAGCAATCTCCTGTGTTTCATGTTCGTGTAAATAACCCCTCCCCCTATAAAATAAATAAATTATTAAAAAAAAAAGGATCCCCCCCCATTTCCTGTTCCTAGATTTATCGCATATCAACACTGTACATTGGGAAATAAATTAGCTGCCTATTTAAGTTTTTCTTTACTGCTGTTTGACTATTCTGGTACTTTAATTTTTTTTTTTTTTAAGCACATTGTGTTTTTGGCTCCAGTTTTTAGTTCTCCTCCTCCATGCATACGCCACATTTTGAGTTTTTTTTTTTTTGCAGTAAAGACCCGACATCTGTGTCGACAGCTGACAAACGCTGATCTCGGGATATACATCGTGTAATCGTTTTTGTTGTTTTTCAGTTTGATCTGTATAATTCTGCAAAATAAACCGTCACACGCGCAGACCACAAATGTAACAGATTCTCGCCTACCTTTTGGAAAATTGCCATCTAATTTGTAACAGATCGATAATGAGGTTTTGATAATTTTTTTCATGCCGCTGTTTACACAGATGAAACATGCCAATAAATTAAAAATGAGAAAAAAAATAATTATTTTTCTGGGTTTTTTTTTTTGAGGGGGGGTGTATAATAATTTATAATTTTTTCTTTTTTTTTAGTTTCAGGTACTAATATGGCGCCGTCAATTTTACGCAGCGCTTTACATATAAATGTGTATATATATATATATATATATATATATTGTACATTCATATCAGTCCCTAACCCTCAAGGGGCGTACAGTCTAAGGTCCCTAACTCACATTCATACATACACATACTAGGGACAATTTAGAGAGGAGCCAATTGTCTTTGGAGTGTGGGAGGAAACCAAAGTACCCAGAGGAAACCCACACAGGCACAGGGAGAGCATGCAAACTCCAGGCAGGTGGTGCCGTGGTTGGGATTCGAACTAACGATCCTAGTACGGCCAGGGAGAAGTGCTAACCATTTTGCCTCTCCGCTGCCCTCCACAGCCTGGGGCTCCAGCGAGCGCTGGAGGGGGCAGAGCAGAGAGCCGGTGACTGACAGTCATCTCTCTGAAAACTGAGAAATCAACAGTTATGTGATCACTCGATTCTCGGTCTTAGAGCCAGCGGGGAACAGCTGCAGGTCAGGTCTGTGCCGCAGTCACATAAATATATTGCCAAAAGTATTGGTCGGCCGGCCTTTCCACGCACATGAACATTAATGGCCCCCCAGTCTTAGTCCGTAGGGTTCAATATTGAGTTGGCCCCGCCCTTTCCACGCACATGACCTGTAATGGCCCCCCAGTCTTAGTCCGTAGGGTTCAATATTGAGTTGGCTCCGCCCTTTCCACGCACATGACCTTTAATGGCCTCCCAGTCTTAGTCCGTAGGGTTCAATATTGAGTTGGCCCCGCCCTTTGCAGCTATAACAGCTTCAACTCTTCTGGGAAGGCCGTCCACAAGGTTTAGGAGGGTGTCTATGGGAAGGTTGGACCATTCTTCCAGAAGCACATTTGTCAGGTCAGGCACTGATGTCGGGGGAGGAGGCCTGGCTCACAGTCTCCGCTCTAATTCATCCCAAAGGTGTTCTATGGGGTTGAGGTCAGGACTCTGTGCAGGACAGTCAAGTTCCTCCACCCCAAACTGGCTCCTCCATGTCTTTATGAACCTTGCTTTGTGCACTGGTGCGCAGTCATGTTGGAACGGGAAGGGGCCATCCCCAAACTCTTCCCACAAAGTTGAGAGCATGAAATTGTCCAAAATGTCACCTTAAGAGTTCCCTTCACTGGAACTAGGGGGCCAAGCCCAACCCCTGAAAAACAACCCCACACCATAATCCCCCCTCCACCAAACCTTACACTTGGCACAATGCAGTCAGGCAAGTAACGTTCTGGTATCCGCCAAACCCAGACACGTCCTTTGGATTTCCAGACAGAAAAGCCTGATTGATCACTCCAGAGAACGTCTCCACTGCTCTAGAGTCCAGTGGCGGTGTGCTTTACACCACGGCATCCGACGCTTTGCATTGCACTTGGTGATGTAAGGCTTGGATGCAGCTGCTCGGCCATGGGAACCCATTCCATGAAGCTCTCTACACACTGTTGTTGGGCTCATCTGAAGGCCACACCAAGTTTGGAGGTCTTTAGCTATTGACTCTGCAGACAGTTGGCGACTTCTGTGCACTGTGCGCTTCAGCATGCGCTGACCCCGCCCTGTCATGTGACGTGGCCGACCACTTGGTGGCTGAATTGCTGTTGTTCCCAGTTGCTTCCACTTTGTTATAATCCCACGAACAGTTGAGCGTGGAATATTTAGTTGCCAGGAAATGTCACGGATGGACTTATTGCACAGGTGACCACCTATCACGGGACCACGCTTGGAGTCACTGAGCTCCTGAGAGCGACCCATTCTTTCACCAATGTTTGTAGAAGCCGTCTGCATGTCTAGGGGCTTTTATTTATTTTTACATCTGTAGCAATGAGAGGGAATTTGGAACACCTGAATCCAGTGATATGGAGGGCGGCCCAATACTTTTGGCAATAGTATATGTGAGTATGGATGTTTGTTTTGTTTTTTTAAATCCCGCACTTCTATGTTAAAGGAAAGACTGAGTCCAGACCTGCCAGATGTTATAGAGAGAATCTAGAGTAGTAGCTGGCAGCTTGTGTAGTGAATGGCGACACACTGGAAAGGAGCGCGGTCATTCACTACAACCCAACCCACAATAAATGTCAGCTACTCCTCTAGTCTCTTTCTTGGCATGGCAGGCTGGTCTGGGGGCAGTTGTACAAGAGGGGCTAGATTGGTGACTGGCATGTGGTGTATTGGTTTTCAGCACAGCGTCATTCACAAAAACATCCCACAAAACCACTTTCCGGCTACCACTCTAATCTCTCTTGGACAGTTGCACCGAGACCAGCCCACCTGCTATGCTAAGGAAGAGACTAGAGTAGTAGTAGGTGGGTTGTTGTGAAAGACGGGTCTCATCTCCTGTGTGCCATCATTCATACTACCAGCTAGTACTCTAGACTTTCTCCCCAGAAGGGCTGACTGGTGGACGGGTGATGGATACTTCTGGGGCTGCACTGATAATCCGGACACTGATAATCTGTGCACATGTCCCCACTCACAGTCGCCAATACCCGACAACTGTGTTTATATCGTGATTAGACACAGCTGATCCCATGGTAAAGGCTGCTTTGATTGGCCCTTTACTGTGGTCTGTGATCAGCTGTGTCTGATGAACACAGCACTCAGAGAGCAAGTTGGGGGTGGGAAGGGAGGTGCAGTTCTGCGAGGACATTATATGACGCCCTCCCAGAACTGGACAACCACGCTGTAGCCATCATTGCGGTCAGCAAGTGGTGAAGCAGCGTAAGTACCTGAATTTGACCTGGTCTCAGCCTTGTGCAGGACACTGTATAGCAGAGCCCAAAGTGGAGCAGGGAGAAGAAACAGAAGAAGTCATTTGGTTGTGCTGCACTGTAAGGAGGATGCTGATAGTAGAAGAGGGCAGAGAGATGAGCTCATCAATCTGCTGCTTCTCCTTTCCCTGTGCAGTCACATGTCAGGAGCGGGACCAGACCTGTAAGTGATGCTGAACTGCAGCAGCGAGCTCCTTGTTGACTGCTGTCAAAACTAATGATACTTAGGCGCATAATCCAGTAGAATAAACTGACAATTACGTGAAAAAAAAAAAAAAAAAAGCTTGATTGAATAACCTGTATGTGGTGAAAAAAAAAAAATTAAAAAAAAAAATAATTAGTGGGTACATTGATCTTGGTCTCTGAAAATACATGTTTTTATGATCCATTGAGGGACACAGTGTGGCGATCGTAGGCAAGCTAGGGGTATAGTGTCATCGGTTGTCAACTGGGCAAGATGGGCATCACCTGGGTTTATTATGATGTTGAATTCAAGATGGCCGTCACCTGGGTTTGATGCAAGATGGGTGCCCCCATTATGGCATTGAAATCAAGGCGTTGTCAACTGGGCAAGATGGGCGCCCCCCATTACTGTATTAAAAACTTCAACTGGGCTTGATGCAAGATGGGCACCCTATATTACGATGTTCAAGATGGCCGTCACCTGGGTTTGATGCAAAATGGGCACCCCCATTATGGCATTGAAATCAAGGCCACCATTAACTGGGCAAGATGGGCGCCCACTCATTACGGTGTTGAAATTGCAATTGTATCGCAATCAGACTGAGCCATGTTGTCAGCTGGGTGTGGTGACGAATCTGTGCCCCGCGTATTGAAGTTGAGGTGGTTGTCCGCTGGGCATGATCCAAGAGGAGGAGCCATTAATATGGTATTGAAGTCAAGGCGGCTATTGGCTGGGCATGATGCAAGATGGGCACCCTGCTTTGTGGGATTAAAACCAAGGCAGCCGATGACGGCGTGATACAAGATGGGCGCCCTGCGTTACAATATTGAAATCAAAGTCGTTTTCAACTAGGCGTGATGCAAGATGGGCGCCCCATATTACGGTATTGAAATCAAAGTTGTCAACTGGGCATGATGCATGATGGGCACCCCATATTACGGTATTGAAATCAAGGTGGCCGTCGCCTGAGTTTAATGCAAGATGGGCGCCCCCATTATGGTATTGAAATCAAGGCCACCGTCAACTGGGCAAGATGGGTGCCCCCCCCATTACGGTATTGAAATTGAGGCGTTGTCAACTGGGCAAGATGGGCGCCCCCCCCCCATTACTCTATTAAAATCAAGGTCGGTTGTCAACTGGGTAAGATGGGCACCCTATATTATGATATTGAATTCAAGATGGCTGTCACCTGGGTTTGATGCAAGATGGGCGCCCCCATTATGGCATTGAAATCAAGGCGTTGTCAACTGGGCAAGATGGGCGCCCCCTATTACTGTATTAAAAACAAGGTTGGTCTTCAACTGGGCTTGATGCAAGATGGGCACCCTATGTTACGATATTCAAGACGGCCGTCACCTGGGTTTGATGCAAAATGGGCACCCCCATTATGGCATTGAAATCAAGGCCACCATTAACTGGGCAAGATGGGCGCCCCCTCATTACGGTGTTGAAATTGAGGTCGGTTGTCAACTGGGCTTGATGCAAGATGGGCACCCTATATTACAATATTGAATTCAAGATGGACATCACCTGGGTTTGATACAAGTTGGGCGCCCCCATTATGGCATTGAAATCAAGGCCACCGTCAACTGGGCAAGATGGGCTCCCCCATTATGGCATTGAAATCAAGGCCGTCAACTGGGCAAGATGGGCGCCCCCATTATGGCATTGAAATCAAGGCCGTCAACTGGGCAAGATGGGCGCCCCCATTATGGCATTGAAATCAAGGCCACCGTCAACTGGGCAAAATGGGCGCCCCCAATAATGAATAACCTGTATGTGGTGAAAAAAAAATGATTAAAAAAAAAATTTGTGGGTACATTGGTCCTGGTGTCTGAAAATACATGTTTCTATGATCCATTGAGGGACACAGTGTGGCGATCATAGGCAAGCTAGGGGTATAGTGTCATCTACACGTGGTCCTAGGCACAGGGAAAACTGAAGCCCCGCCCCTTCAGGACATAACCCCTCCCACATCACACTTGTTCAGTTTCGCTTTGTGTCCTCGACAGAACGGAAGTCATTTCTGCTATATTTCTGGATCGCACTGGAAGATTTTTCTGCTTTTAGCAGCTCTGGGTAGATTCCAATCCTGGAAGTTTCTCCAGTTAGCATAAAGCACAATTTCAGAGACAGACTGGACTAGTAAAATATTTTATTAAGTCATGAGACCATTTAAATTAGATCATTTTATATTCAGCCAAAATCTACAAACTCTCTACATCATATGACACATGCAAACATTGAATTCAGAATATAAATTAGACACTCGAATTACTGCATTTCCATCCAGCAGAGGGCGACGTCGTTCAAACAATCCCGTCTGCTCAGCGTAAGGCGACGCAATACTGAAAACGTAACCTAGCTTCGTTTTAATCAAGAGGGTGAATTCAACAGGAAAGAAATAAAGGGAAATGTCAAAAATGGAGAATTATCTCACTGTGTGGCTCCGGCCAAGTTGTCTGGAGCAGTGCCGTGACAAGGTCATCCAGCGCACAGGGTGAGGATGCCAAAAGCCGTCCCCGTCATCAGCGGCATCATTACTACTGTCAGCCCAGTGCTGGAAGTGGTCAGGAGAGAGCAGAGAGGAGGTGCAGGTTGTGTTCTTTCTCCTCTTCCCTCTTTCCTGCCAGTTCAGAGCTCCTGGTTTCCCGTACACAAAGAGAGCGAGCACAACCTGCACCTCCTCCCTGCTCTCCAGCACTGGACTGACTGTAGTGATGCCACTGTCACTACTCCTGTCAGCCTTGTATCAGAATGAGCTCACCACACAGCACCCCCATCCCTTCAGTAAACTGCCACTCCCAGGTAAGGCACCCTTCCGGCCCAGCCCCTACTCCCAATCCTGACTCTTGCCACAGGGCAGGGGCCACGGAGGGTTTTTTTTTTTTGGTCATAGAGGGTATTTCTCCTGTGTTCATGGAAGAACACAGCAGAGATCTGGAAGATCTGAACCATTAGGTTATAGTGGTGTACGGAATTCAGGTGGTGGTGGTCTTCAAAAGATTCGATAATTACCCTTTTTTTCCTTTTCTTGTTGCTTTTACCATCTTGATTAAAACACGATCAACCGTTGACTTTTAACAGCGAAGATGAAATAAAAACAGGTTTTAAGCAGGAAGCGAGGGAAGTGGGAGGTTTATGCGGTGAATGTGGGAAATCGGCAATAAGAACAGAAATTTGGTCCTGGCCTTTGACAAAGCTGGATCTGAGGGTCTCCTAATCCGTTACATCGAACTTTGGTCCAATCAACCAATCTTTCTGTCGTTCATTGCAAGCCGAATCAAACCTCTATGTATATGTATAGTCCCCGTCTATAGGGGGATGGACATAGACATTTGGTTTTTGCTCAAGTTGAAAGTTCTCCCGTGCTTTGCCCATGCAGGCCAAAGCAGCAATTTCACTTTGATGGCACCCCCATGGTTGTTCAGATTTTATTGCACTTTGACGCTTTGCTCGCTGCTGAGAGCAGGAAAAAGAGGTCCTGTATAAGCTGCAGAGCGTGACCTGGCGCTAACACGGGGCTGAGAACTCTCTCCCGGCCCTATATGACAGTGCTGGGTACCTAGCATCCAATTACCAATACCCTCATGAGGCAGGAACTGAAATGAGTCACATGCTCTCCCCAGGGGCGGACTGACAACTTATGGGGCCCCGGGCAATGGGGGATCATGGGGCCCCTGTGTCCTTGCCCAAACTCAAAAAAGCCTATGAAAAAGGTACCAGGGGCATTTTATGAGGCCCCCTACTGACCCTGGGCCCTCGGGCAAGGCCGGGTTTCCAAATGGTCAGTCCGCCCCTGGCTCTCCCATACTTGGAAGTACCAGGTAGTAGGAAAATGGAGCAGCTGCATTCTAGAGATCCTGTTGCCTTGACTTGTATGGGCAAAGCACAGGAACACCTTATCCAATTTTCAACCTAGTACTTGGTGGTCGGCTTCGGCAGGTCGCAAGGAGAGGGGTCCACCGGGCCGTTTTTGGTTAGGTGGACCTAAGAGTAGGATTATGGGCCTTCAGGGGGTTGGGTGTTAGGAAGGGATCCTCCCTTTTTTGGGGGGACCAAATGACACCCTAGTGCAAGTTTCTGGGTTCCCTTTGATGTTTTGTTTTTGTACACAGCACCCCAGGCTCTGAGGAAATATAAACTTTCCAATCTGTCCAGTAAAATGGTCAGAGGAAATCCTGTGGCTGTAATTGACGGCCAATAGATCGTTACAAACACAGCCCTCCTGGTCAAAGACTATTCATGTACAGACAGCTGACAAGGTATGCTGGGTGTTGTAGTACTTGAAGAGCTGGCTCTATGAAAAATGAGGCAATTTTATGCCTCTACAGTACGTCAGTTGTGCAATCGTCATTCAGGAGTATCCAGTGACTGGTTCAAATCTAGGCTGGCCATTTTGTGTACATTTAGGTATATTTTTTTGGAAGCGTCCCCAACACCACTCTGAGGTCCAACACCACTCTGAGGTCCCACGCCACTCTGAGGTCCAACACCAGTCTGAGGTCCTTCACCACTCTGAGGTCCCGCACCACTCTGAGGTCCCACACCAATCTGAGGTCCCTCACCACTCTGAGGTCCCGCACCACTCTGAGGTCCCACACCACTCTGAGGTCCCACACTACTCTGAGGTCCAACACCACTCTGAGGTCCTGCACCACACTCCAACCAGGGGTGGACTGGCAACTCATGGGGCCCCCAGGCAATAGGGGATCATGGGGCCTCACCCACACTCAAACTACACCCAAAAAAGCCTATGAAAGGTACCAGGGGCATCTCATGGGGCCCCCTACTAACCCCGGGCCCTCGGGCAGTGCCCGAGTTCTCAAATGGTCAGTCCGCCCCTGACTCCAACCATGGGTTCCACACACTCAAAACTTTATTGTACAAACAGCCCAGAGGCACTCCACCAACGCATTTCACCCCCTACTGGGGCTTCATAGAGATTCATGTGGAAAGAACTCTACAATTAGGCCCCAGAAGGAGGTAAACGTGTCGGAGGAAGGATTGAGTGGAGTGTCTCTGCTATTTGAAGAGTGGTCTGTGCTAGAAAATATATTAAAATTTTTCTAAAGCAAATTTTATTGGGCACTTTCACTGGGTTAAGCACAGAATTTAGTTACTGCAAACTTGTTGAAATGTAACTAGGATTTACATCATTCGCTCTTCCTAGTGCTTCAATTTGATGGCAATTGTAAGATCTGCCGTCAGATGGGGGTCAATGAATACGGAAAGGTTCCCCGTGTATGTGTCTGCACCATGCCAACCAAAGCAATAGTCTCCCAGTTTCTCATGATATAACGGATTTTGCCAGTTTTGTCAATTTCTGAGTAGTCAGTTCTTCAATCCACACCCTTCTGAGGTCCTTCATTAATGAATAAGTCCCCTAGATATAGTCCACAAAGGGCAGTTCAGAATCGATTAAATCTCCTTCACCTTCAGAAAGGCTGAGGTCGGCTCCGATCCCTGTGGGTGAAATATTACCATCTTCGTAGTTGATCTCCTCCTGGGGCAAGGCGGTGAAGAAAGGCAGGTTCAACATCTCCTCCCTTTTGCTCTGCATGAGAAGTTCTTCGCAGATGAGTGCAAAGCTGTCCCTGCAGCAACAAACAACGGAAGAAGTCACAGCTGGGAAGTTTCCAGGATTGTGTGGGATACAGGGGGGAGTACATTGGGTAGAAGAGTGTCTTAAAGGTTTTGGACTTCATCAACATACATCAATTTCACCTATCCCCTATCTAATCTGGCCACCACAGTTGAGTAGTTCCATCTCACTATCTCATGGTGGCTTTAAGGAAGGACATTCTATCTATCCATTCAGTCCTATCCAACCCTTGGCGATTGCATGGACCGTCACTCGCAAGCGACTTCTTCCATGAATTCTCTTAGCAATTTTACAGGGTAGGTTGCCAGGTCTTTCCCCAACCCCCACCATGCAGGAGATCCCACATGGCCAGGGATGAAACTAGGACAATTTAGACAGGAGCCAACTAACCTACCAGCATGTCTTTAAAGTGTGGGAGAAAACCCATGCGAAAACAGGGAGAACATGCAAACTTCATGCAGGAGGCGCCACGGTTGGGAATTGAACCCATGACCCAATTACTGCAAGGCAGAAGTGCTAACCACTAAGCCACTGTGCCACCGAGGAAGGACATTAGATCTCAATTAATTGGCCCCATTACTAGCTAAGAAGGTTCAAATCAGCACCAAAGTATCGACCCAATAAGTATCATCTTAGTAGTTCAGGAGATACTTCAGGTTTTGGAGTCAACAAGGTGGTGATGCCCTCTCAAAGGGGCAGTCTAAAACACTCTGTACTCCTAGGATGTCCTCAGTCTTGTGGGTTCACCAAGGACATCTTGAGGCAGAGTGGAGGTTCAAGCCTTTGACCATTCTATCCAAAGCTAAAAAAAATGGCCTAACTTGAACTCCAAAGCCCATCAACAGTCATATGTGCAACAACCACCATTCCTTTCACCTACTCACAATTAAAAAACAACCTTTGCTATTCCCATTTTTTTCACTCATCTAGATACATTATCCATCCAGCTTACCGGCATCATCTGGTAGCAGAAACTAGTGTTCCACCGCTGTAGTCAGGGCTTTCCACCAACAAGTCTGGTTGATACCGTTGGTTGTAACAACCCAATGGAAAGTGCACTGGCTGGACCTGTATTGGACCTGTACTGTAAGCTGCAGAACCTTTTCTCATGTTTTATGAGAACAGTGATGGTCAAAGGAAGCTACTGACCTCTGAGCCTGGCAGATCAGTCCACTGGCACAGGGACAACGGTTTAGAGGGGCTTCTGACTCCAGATCCCATGAAAATATATCTAGGAGTGAGTTCGGATTCTGGCACTCCTCACCCTTAACCAGCAAAGGTGTGCAAACTGGAAAGAGGAGACCTGAAAGGCAACGAAAATGGGTTCACTTAGACTTCATCACCAAGAAAATAAACAATTTCACATTTATACCTTCTTCTAATGTTTGTCATGTCTGTTTTAACCACTTCATGTCCAGATACTTTCCCCCCCTTCCAGTCCGGACACTTTCCCCCCCTTCCAGTCCGGACGCTTTCCCCCCCTTCCAGTCCGGACGCTTTCACCCCCTTCCAGTCCGGACGCTTTCCCTCCCTTCCAGTCCGGACACTTTCACCCCCTTCCAGTCCGGACGCTTTCTCCCCCTTCCAGTCCGGACGCTTTCCCCCCCTTCCAGTCCGGACGCTTTCACCCCCTTCCAGTCCGGACACTTTCACCCCCCTTCCAGTCCGGACACTTTCACCCCCTTCCAGTCCGGACGCTTTCACCCCCCTTCCAGTCTGGACGCTTTCACCCCCTTCCAGTCCGGACGCTTTCACCCCCTTCCAGTCCGGACACTTTCACCCCCTTCCTGTCCAGACACTTTCCCCCCCTTCCAGTCCGGACACTTTCACCCCCCTCCAGTCCGGACACTTTCCCCCCCTTCCAGTCCGGACACTTCCCCCCCTTCCAGTCCGGACACTTTCCCCCCCTTCCAGTCCGGACACTTCCCCCCCTTCCAGTCCGGACACTTTCACCCCCTTCCAGTCCGGACAATTTCACCCCCCTTCCAGTCCGGACACTTTCACCCCCTTCCAGTCCGGACGCTTTCACCCCCCTTCCAGTCTGGACGCTTTCACCCCCTTCCAGTCCGGACGCTTTCACCCCCTTCCAGTCCGGACACTTTCACCCCCTTCCTGTCCAGACACTTTCCCCCCCTTCCAGTCCGGACACTTTCACCCCCTTCCAGTCCGGACACTTTCCCCCCCTTCCAGTCCGGACACTTCCCCCCCTTCCAGTCCGGACACTTTCCCCCCTTCCAGTCCGGACACTTCCCCCCCTTCCAGTTCGGACACTTTCCCCCCTTCCAGTCCGGACACTTTCACCCCCTTCCAGTCCGGACACTTTCACCCCCTTCCTGTCCAGGCCAATTTTCAGCTTTTCAGCTTTGCATGACAATTGCGCGGTCATGCAACCCTGTACCCATATGAATTTTTTAGCATTTTTTTGAGACAGATAAAGCTTTATTTTGGTGGTGTTTATTCACCGCTGGGATTTTTATTTTTTTTGCTATGTAAATGAAAAAGTTCAAAAATGTTGAAAAAAAAGGTGTTTTTCTTATAAAATTTTGCAAATAAATAATATTTCATCATAAATCTTGGCCAAAATGTATTCCGTTATCTTTTTAGTAATAAAAACTAACCCAAATTAGTTTACAACCAAAAATTATAATTTTTAAACATTTTTTTTACATTTTTATTTTTTTTTTATATTATTATTTATGTTTTGTTTTTGTTTTTTTTACATACTGTCACCCTAGCAGTACTACTTGAGGGGGGTGATGAAGATTTTTTATTTTTTTTTACACTGATTGCTTTTACACCCCTAAGGGCTGTAAAAGCAATCATTTCTCCTTCTCTCTGGCTGCATTCTTGCAGCCATTGAGAAATACTGTGAGAGCTGTGATTAGTCACAGCTTGTCACATGGTACAAGGCTGTTGTGAATCGCCCTGTACCATGTGACCTCTGTGATCATTCACAGATTTCACACGTAGTAAGCAATGATGTCAGAAGTGACATCTTGCTTACTACTCTGCATGTGATCACTGATTGGCCAATCAGTGATCACATGATCCGGACCTCGCGCAGAGGTCCCGTACGACGATCGGTGTTCCACTGTGTCTGGCGGGCACCGGATTGTGGTGGTGCGCGCTCCCAGGGAGCGTGCACAAGCAGGGGGCGGGGAGGCCGTTTATAAAAATCTATATTTAGTATGATATGGTCTTACAGATTTTATTATGTCAATGTTGGCAATAACATATTGGCTCTCAAACCAGACTTAAGCCGGCCATACACGGGTCAAATGCCAAAAGAAATTTCTTTCGAAAATCTTTTCTAAGAATTTTCCTTTGTATTTCACGCCATTAGTGAGTCACAGAAACAGCTGATTTTTGTGTGACCATCGAATCTGAGTGATCGGGCATGTTGGAAATTTTTTGAAAAACAAATGAACTTCGAATCGATGATGGCGGAATCGTGTGAGAAATGTAACCGAAAAAGAAATGAGCATGAGCTGCGACCTGGAAAGAAAAGAAAATTCTTGACCACGAAAATAATTTTCTATAGCAACACGAGGTGAAATGAAAGGCTTGGTTGGTCGAATTTCGAAATCAATGGTGGCGCCATCGGATTACAAAACGCAAGAAAATTTCTGATCTTCTAAAGAATATTAGTTCGGGATTCGACCCGTGTATGGCCTGCATTACTGTGTGCTTGAAACAATGGCCAAAAAAGCAATGTCCTATGTGGTTAATGATGATGGGTATGTTCCTGAGGAAGCCACTTTGCTGACTGCTGACCCATCGTCAAGTCCAAGGAATGTGTTACTACTAGCAATATCATGACCTGGGTAAATTACAACCTTCACAGCCAATAACCACAAGCTCATCCTGGCTACGTCTTCAGATCATGGATAAACAGGTCAACAAGAGATTCTGAGAGCTGAAGTAAATGTCCAGGGGTCTCCAAACGTTCGAAACAAAAGGCTAGAAAACAGTCCTTCAGACTTTAGGGGAGTCAGACTGTGGCCATTGGGATTACAAATTGTTCTGGTGTCAGTGGGAGTAAACAATGCATCTTTGGTAATAAGGGGAGGAATAGCGCCCATTGTTGGTGTCAGTAGGAGGAATAGTGCCCCATCGTTGGTGTCCATGGGAGGAATAGTGCCCCATCATTGGTGTCCATGGGAGGAATAGTGCCCCATCATTGGTTTCAGTGGGAGGAATAGTTTCCCATCATTGGTTTCAGTGGGAGGAATAGTGCCCCATCATTGGTTTCAGTGGGAGGAATAGTTTCCCATCATTGGTTTCAGTGGGAGGAATAGTGCCCCATCATTAGTATCAGTGGGAGGAATAGTGCCCCATCATTGGTGTCAGTGGGAGGAATAGTGCCCCATCATTGGTGTCAGTGGGAGGAATAATGCCCCATCATTGGTGTCAGTGGGAGGAATAATGCCCCATCATTGGTATCACTGGGAGGAATAGTGCCCCATCATTGGTATCAGTGGGAGGAATAATGCCCCATCATTGGTATCAGTGGGAGGAATAGTGCTCCATCATTGGTTTCAGTGGGAGGAATAGTGCCCCATCATTGGTTTCAGTGGGAGGAATAGTGCCCCATCATTGGTATCACTGGGAGGAATAGTGCCCCATCATTGGTATCAGTGGGAGGAACAGTGCTCCATCATTGGTTTCAGTGGGAGGAATAGTGCCCCATCATTGGTTTCAGTGGGAGGAATAGTGCCCCATCATTGGTGTCAGTGGGAGGAATAATGCCCCATCATTGGTGTCAGTGGGAGGAATAGTGCCCCATCATTGGTATCAGTTGGAGGAATAGTGCCCCATCGTTGGTGTCAGTGGGAGGAATAGTGCCCCATCATTGGTGTCAGTAGGAGGAATAGTGCCCCATCGTTTGTGTCCATGGGAGGAATAGTGTCCCATCATTAGTGTCAGTGGGAGGAATAATGCCCCATCATTGGTGTCAGTGGGAGGAATAATGCCCCATCATTGGTGTCAGTGGGAGGAATAGTGCCCCATCATTGGTATCACTGGGAGGAATAGTGCCCCATCATTGGTATCAGTGGGAGGAATAGTGCTCCATCATTGGTTTCAGTGGGAGGAATAGTGCCCCATCATTGGTGTCAGTGGGAGGAATAATGCCCCATCATTGGTGTCAGTGGGAGGAATAGTGCCCCATCATTGGTATCAGTGGGAGGAATAGTGCCCCATCGTTGGTGTCAGTGGGAGGAATAGTGCCCCATCGTTGGTGTCAGTAGGAGGAATAGTGCCCCATCGTTTGTGTCCATGGGAGGAATAGTGTCCCATCATTAGTGTCAGTGGGAGGAATAGTGCCCCATCATTGGTTTCAGTGGGAGGAATAGTGCCCCATCATTGGTTTCAGTGGGAGGAATAGTGCCCCATCATTGGTTTCAGTGGGAGGAATAGTGCCTCATCATTGGTGTCAGTGTGAGGAATAGTGCCCCATCATTGGTGTCCATGGGAGGAATAGTGTCCCATTGTTTGTGTCATTGTGAGATATAGTGCCCCAACAGTGGTGTCAGTTTGAGGTATAGTGCCCCATTGTTGATGTCAGTAGCAGTAGTAATGCTCCATTGTTGGTGTCAGTGGGGATAAAGTGCCCCAAGGGCCATATAAAGGCAAGCTAAGGGCCACATCGGGCCCCTGGGCCACAGTTTGGAGAACACTGGTCTAGACCCAACTTTCTCAACCCTTTTATCCTAGAGAAACCCTTGAAATACTTTTCAGGTCTCAGAGAACCACTGCTAAAATTACATCACTGTGGGAAGAATGTCCCTTACATTGGTGGTCAAAAGGAAAAATGTCCCTTACATTGGTGGTCTTTGGGAATAATGCTCCTTCCATTGGGGGTTAGTGGGAAGACTATCCCTTATTTTGGAGAAGATTGGGAAGAATGTTCCTTACTTTGGTGATCAGTGGGAAGAATGTTCTTTACATTGGAGGTCAGTGGGAAGAATGTCCCTTACATTGGTGGTCAGTGGGAAGAATGTCTCTTACATTGGTGGTCAGTGGGAAGAATGCTCCTTACATTGGTGGTCAATGGGAAGAATGTCCCTTACATTGGTGGTCAGTGGGAATCAGGCTCCTTACATTGGTGGTCAGTGGGAATCAGGCTCCTTACATTGGTGGTCAGTGGGAAGAATTCCCCTTACATTGGTCATCAGTGGGAAGAATGGCCCTTACATTGGAGGTCAGTGGGAAGAATGTCCCTTACATTGGTGGTCAGTGGGAAGAATGCTCCTTACATTGGTGGTCAGTGGGAAGAATTCCCCTTACATTGGTCATCAGTGGGAAGAATGTCCCTTACATTGGAGGTCAGTGGGAAGAATGTCCCTTACATTGGTGGTCAGTGCAAGAAGAGCCCCATAACATTGGTGGTCAGTGGGAGAAGGAGGAGGACACACTGAAGGAGCTCTCCCTGAGAACCAGCATTTTCAAGCCTGGGCCTTGCCTGCTAGCTTGGCCCAGGAACCATGCCTGATCCAGGGGGAGGCCCTGGGAGGGATTCCCCTGATGAGACCGGGCCTAGTGAAGAGGAGGAGGTGGAGGACCTGACTGTGGGTCCCAGCCCTGGTGAGGATGTCGATGTCTTCAGACAGAAGATTACTGATAGATTTGTGACTATTGGAAGAGCTGAGGAGAAACTTAAAGTTTTGAAATCTGAACACAAAACCTTCAGAGCCAAATACTGCCAGGCCTGGAGCAAGAACAGATTGGGCATGAAGCCAGCGCTCCAGCACATGGAGGATAAAGTGAAGAGACAATCTTTATTATTACAAAAGTTGAAAGCAAGAAGTGGAGCATTTAAAGAAAAGTTCGATAATGAGAGGAGATTTGCCAGCCAGACATCAGTGAGCTCTGTGGATCAGCAGCCTCAGGTAATGGATGACCCAGTTCCATCTACATCAGCGTCTCTCCCCCCATGTCAGGCTGTGGAATCACCAGTGGCAACCAGCCAGGGGGTTGAGGGTGAGTATGGAACCCTGAAGTTCATCCAGCAGATGGAGTCACCCCCGAGAGCAGACAAGTTTGCCTTCACTGATGACCCTTCAGAAGTCCCTGAGGATGGACAGAGGAGGTACAGACTGGCAAAGCCAAGACTGGTGGAGAAAGCCCAATATACCAACATGGCTGCTCCCAGCATGTCTGCCCCACCTGCTGCGGTGAGTACTGTGGATGAGGAGCTCTGCAAGCAACCTGCTGTGGAGGAATCCTCAGCCAACCTTGAGGAAAAATCCCTGGCAGAGAGGTCTCCATACCATCAGGGGAATGTGGATGAACCTGCACCAAGCACCCCACGGATGGAAGTTACTGCTGCTGTTCCTGCTGAGACCAGTAGTCCCTCTACAGGCAAGATGGCTGACCCCAGCAGAGAGACTGTTTCACCTGAGCTCCCAGGTGCTCCAGACCTGATTGATGCTGGTGGGGGAGGGGAGCAGCACACTGCACCATGTGGAGAGCAAACAGCACACATGGATGTCTCACTTGTTGCTGTGTCTGAGAATCCAATCCAGTCCTGGGCTGAGTGTCCTTTCTTGGAGCAAGAGATGACTGATGGAGCTTCTATGGTTGCAGCAGTGAGTGCGGACATTGCTGTGAAGTCTATGACTGTTGAGACTGGTAAAGCAATGGATGTGTGGGTGGAGGTGAAGGGGTTAGCATTGCTGACAGAGGTAAAAATGACATTTCTCCCCCTGCTGAGCAGAGAGAGGTATCTGCCAGAGTTGCACCAGATGCTCCCAGACACACAAATGTTTCTGCTGCTGGGAGGATTGGGGGGAGCTATGCCTCTGTTTTGGGGAGTCGCACCAAGGGGGGTGGGGGTAGTGTTGGGAATACTAATGGTCACAATTTGGGGAGGTTTGGTGGTGGGATGGTTGGTGGGGTCAGAAGAAGGAATGTGGTACAGTTGAAGTGGGAGGGGGAAGGGAACCCACCAGTAAGGGGGAGGGTGGCGGAGTTGATTCTAGAGATGGGGTTTAAAGCCTAGGATGTGTTTGCATTGATCTGCCCAGTAGGCAGCTATGAATACGATTTGTCGTTTGTAAAACCTGAAGGCCTGGACCTGTTTTGGGAGAGATATTGGAGGTGCAGGAGCCTTCAGCAGTGGAAAGGTTTGGTGGCAAAGGTGGTTTCCAGACAGCCTTTGATAAAATTGGTGACAATCCTGGTCCGGAATGAATCCATACCAGAGGCTGATTTGGTAGTTTGGCTACGCCGACATGGTGAGGTCCTCACCCCACTGCGGAAGGTCCTGGATGAGCATAGGATATGGACAGGGGCCTGGACAGTGTCAGTGCAATTGAGGGTGCTGGGCAATGTGGTTCAGCATCTTCCCTGCTCAGCCTTTCTGGAGAGGGATAGGCTGACCATTTTCTATCAAGGTCAGCCTAAAGTTTGTAACAAATGCGGAGAGAAAGGTCATTTTGCATCGTCCTGCACCATCAAGAAGTGCTCACTGTGCCAGGATTTTGGCCATTTGGCCAAAGAATGCACCGAGATTCGGTGTAATTTGTGCCAGCAGCTGGGTCATCCATACAGTCTGTGCCCAGAGGCACTACACAACCTGCCAGGACTGGAGGCTGAGCTGCAGAGGCTGGATAAAGAGGATGAGGCAGCTGATGCTAGGGAGGAAACTGTAGTTGCCCCTCCTGTGTCTGTTCCCTCTGTTGTGTCAGATTGTGTTTCCCCCAGTAATGTCACCCCTGAGTCTGTCCCTCCTGTCCCTAATCCTACAGTACGTAGATCCTCCAGACTGGCGGAAGCTGCTGGGGGGGGCGGGTTTAGCGGATCTTCCCTCTCGGCCTACTCCACCTCCGGTACCTGTCCCCCATCAGCGCAAACATGGTCAGGAGGTTGTGGGGGTGCCGGATGGGGGTGGAGCCGATGGGGCTCAGGGAGGGGTATCCATGTCCCATGTCTCACCTCCTGCTGGGGGGGATTCGGCTGATGAAGGGTGGGAGAGGGTGAAGGAGAAGAAGAAGAAGAAGAAGAGGAGGATGAGAAGAGCTGTCCTCTCTTCCTCAGAATCAGATCCAGGAGGGGTCCCTTTTGGCAATACTTTTTCAGTTTTGTCAGGTGATGAGATGGTATCGGATATATCCATTTCTCTATCATCTATGGATGAGGGGGAGTCACATACTCTGAAGAGAGCTGTTTCGGGTGATGAGAGTGTGGTAGAGGTTAAGAAACAACTACCCCAATCATCCTGATGGCAGTTCCCACTCTGTTAAAGGTGGCGACCATTAATGTCGCCAGCATTAAATCTGCAGGAGCTCGTGATACGGCCTTATTTTTGCTCAGCGAGTTTGATGCTGAGATTTTATTTTTGCAAGAGACCTGGCTCAATACATTGGCCGATGTCTATCTAGCAAAAAGGGAGTGGAGATGTGGTCCCTCCTTTTGGTCTCTTGCGGCTGAACCTTGCAGCGGAGTTGCGGTCCTTTTTAAAACCGATATGGTAACGTGCCGGCGGGTAATTGAGGTAGAAATGGGGAGATGCATGGTCTTAGACGTCTCTGTTAGGGGGCAGGACCTGCGCCTGATCAATATCTATGGACCACAGTCAAAATGGGGCAGGAAATGCCTCCTCACAAAGATCAAGCCCTTCCTTTTTACGTCCCAGCAGGTTGTCTTTGGAGGTGACTTTAACACCATAATTAGGCCTGAAGACAGGAGAGGCTCCATAGACAGGCTGGGTTATGATAGCGTTTTTCTCAGAGATTTGGTTAGACAGGCAGGCCTGGTAGATGTGCACATTAAGCACTGCCCTGGCAGCACGGGGTTCACATTTCAGAGAGGGAATAGTCAGAGCAGGATAGACAGGTTTTTTTTAAAGGAGAACTCTGCTTTCTCAGCTCCTGAGTTGAAGGCCGTGGAGTTCTCTGATCACTGTATGCTGTCTGTGACTCTGAATGCCTCGGACACTCCACCCAGGGGAAGGGGTGTCTGGAAACTGAATTCGGCTCTCCTGGAAGATGTAGAGGTAAGACAATCCTTTGAGGATTTTTTTCAGGCACAGGTTTCTATTCTGGACTTTTGCAGCAGTAAGTCAGAGTGGTGGGAGCTTGTGAAACAAAGGGCGATTGGACTTTTCAAGGCCATAAGTAAGAAGAAGCAGCTTGGTATGTATATTGCCTACCAGCATTTGCGGAGGAAGCTTGATCGTCTTGTCTCGTATGGAGGAGATCCGGGGGAGATCTCTGAAGTGAAGCTTCTTCTTAGGAAGTGTCAATACGACCGGCATGCCTCCTTGGTTTTGGAGAGGGATTATGGGAAATATCACTCACCTGATCCTTACCAGAACTGTAAGCAAGGCATAGCAGTTAAGACGGTCATTGGCCTGAAAGACAGTACGGGTTCCCTGATAAAGTCCAGATCAGGGATCTTGGAGATCTTTGGGTCGTATTATGCAGACCTCCTGGGAAGAAAGGACCTTAGCTGGGACAGGATGGAAAGCTTTCTGGATTCTACTCCAGGATTGGGAAATGGTGCATTGCTTTTGATGAATTTGACAGAACCAATTTCAGCGGATGAGGTAGTTCAGGCTATAGACAAGCTGGCTACCAAAAAATCGCCTGGGCCAGATGGATTGACAGCTGAATTTTACAAGTGTTTTAAGTCCATTCTGGCTCCCTTTTTAGCAGAGGTTTTTAACAGCTGTCTAGAAGAGGGTTCGCTCCCTCCCTCCATGAGGCAATCCGCTGTGATTCTTCTGTCAAAAGGTAAAGACCCCTCAATGATTGAGAACTGGCGCCCCATCAGTCTTCTCAATGTTGATAGAAAGATCTTGGCAAAGATTCTATTTTGGCGCTTGTCGTCAGTAGCAGGCGATTTGTTGTCCAGCCATCAGCACTGTTCGGTCCAAGGTAGAAGTACCTTTTCAGCAGTTTTGGCTATCCGGGAGGCTTTGGAACGATGCAGGGCTGCTGGATGGAGAAAGTACTTGCTGGCATTGGATCAGGCAAAAGCTTTTGATCGAGTGAATCATGAATATCTGTGGTTGCTGCTTGGTAGATACGGCCTGCAGGGGAGGTTTATAGATTGGCTGAAGACATTATATAACGGGGCTGAGAGCTTCCCACTTGTTAATGGTTGGGTTGGGCAGCCTTTTGAGGTCGGCTCTGGTGTGCGCCAGGGATGTCCTTTGAGCCCCCTGCTATATGCTTTCGCAATCGACCCCTTTGTAAGAAGGCTAGAGGGCGCATCGTTGTGCGGGGTGCCTCTGGGCATTGCTGGTGTGCCGCCTTTGAAGGTCGTTGCCTATGCTGATGATGTGTCTGTTATTATCTCTGGGACTGAGGAGGCGCAGGAGGTGGTCTCTGTGATAGAGCAGTACACGGAGGCTTCTGGCTCTAAAGTCAACCATGAAAAGAGTGAAGTTTTCTGGATGGGTGAGGAGGGTGAAAGCTTCGAACTTCCGGATGCCTTCCCAGAGCCCCAGCAGGAAATTAAAATTTTGGGCATCAAATTTGGTCCTGGTGACTATGGTCATCGAAATTGGGAAAGCAGGTTGGTAGTTGCCAATGCCAAAGTAGCAAGCTGGAAGAGATGGAGGCTTTCCTTGAGAGAGAGGGTTGACTTGATCAAAACTTACCTGATCCCGATCTTTTTATATGTCAGCTTCGTCTGTATCTTGCCAGTATCTCTCTATGCAAGGGTCTACAGCTGTTTTTTCCAACTGTTATGGGGAAATAGGCTGAACCTGATCAAACGCAATGTAACTTACCTGTCCAGGCGGGAGGGTGGCCTAGGAATGGTCAACCCGATAGTTTTCTTTTCTTTGCTCTTTTTAAAGTACAATCTTGGTAATATGTTAGCAGAGACCCCGCCGGGATGGGTGGGTATTTTTCAGTCTTGGTTTAGGCCTTTTCTGCATTGCTGGGAAGATGGCGGCCCAGTGAAAAGTCTGAGAGTCCGACATGGCAAGCTCCCGGCTTATGTTGCCCCGTGTCTGAAAATACTTCGGCAGTGGCAGGTGACAGTGGAGGATATCAGGTCCCTTCCCAGGAAGCTTCTGGGGGAGAGGATTTTGGCTTCTGCTTTCAGTGTGTCACTGGCCTTAAAGGATTGCCCAGGCTCCGTAATGAGGGAGGGATTGCGTTTAATTAACTTGGAGAGAATCCCTTTGAAGTTTAGGGATCAAGCCTGGCTCGCTTTTCATGGAAGGCTCTATGTGAGAGGGAACCTGAAGCACCGCCCTGTGGATGATCGGGATTGTCCTAGAGCAGAGTGTGTTGGTAAGTTGGAGTCTATGGACCACTTTCTGCTCCTGTGTCCCTTTAACATAGAGGTGTATAAAAGGGTGGGGAGGGTTCTGGGCATCCCCTTTCTCTATCGCATGAGTTATGCAGAGTGGGTGTACGGGGCATTCCCAGCTCACTGGGACTTTGATTTGGATACACTTTTTCTAGTTAGTATAGTTGTCCGTTACTTCACATGGAACGCACGGTGTCAGATTACCATCCGGAAGAAAGTCCTCCCTGTAGAGGTGGTGGTGCACGATATTCTGGGTGAGGTTGGGAAGATTCGGGGTCTTGAGAGGGTCAGAGAGCCTCGGGCGGTCTGGATAAGGGCGTGGAGGAATATCAGACCTGCCTTTGGTGAACTGTCCATCTCTGGGTGAGGGGGTCTTTCCTTATACTGTTCTTTTCACTCCCGTAGTTTTTGTTAAGATCTTTTTTGAAGAAGGGCTGCATGCATAAGGGGGGCGGGGTGGTTTCTTGACCTCACAGGTTTGATGTCTGGTGTAGTGATGTGAGTGGTAGTACGATTTATTTCCCCAATTATGTCATGTTCATTTCTGAGACGTTTGCTTTTGTCTGACAGCAGATTTTGCTATGTTTATTTTCGTTTTGCTGTAAATATATATAATTTTTTTATATTCTGTATAATATTTTATGTTTATTGATTGCGAGACTTTTAATAAAGAAAAATTGGGAAGAATGTCCCTTACATTGGTGGTCAGTGGGAAGAATGCTCCTTACATTGGTGGTCAGTGGGAAGAATCCCCCTTACATTGGTCATCAGTGGGAAGAATGTCCCTTACATTGGAGGTCAGTGGGAAGAATGTTCCTTACATTGGTCATCAGTGGGAAGAATGTCCCTTACATTGGGGGTCAGTGGGAAGAATGTCCCTTACATTGGTCATCAGTGGGAAGAATGTCCCTTACATTGCTAGTCAGTGGGAAGAATGTCCCTTACATTGGAGGTCAGTGGGAAGAATGCTCCTTACATTGGTGGTCAGTGGGAAGAATGTCCCTTACATTGGTGGTCAGTGGGAAGAATGTCCCTTACATTGGTGGTCAGTGGGAAGAATGTCCCTTACATTGGTGGTCAGTGGGAAGAATGTCCCTTACATTGGAGGTCAGTGGGAAGAATGTCCCTTACATTGGTAGTCAGTGGGAAGAATTCCCCTTACATTGGTGGTCAGTGGTAATAATTCCCCTTACATTAGTCATCAGTGGGAAGAATGTTCCTTACATTGGTGGTCAGTGAGAAGAATGTCCCTTACATTGGGGGTCAGTGGGAAGAATGTCCCTTACATTGGGGTTCAGTGGGAAGAATGTCCCTTACATTGGTGGTCAGTGGGAAGAATGTCCCTTACATTGGTGGTCAGTCGGAAGAATGTCCCTTACATTGGTGGTCAGTGGGAAGAATGTCCCTTACATTGGTGGTCAGTCGGAAGAATGTCCCTTACATTGGTGGTCAGTGGGAAGAATGTCCCTTACATTGCTAGTCAGTGGTAATAATTCCCCTTACATTAGTCATCAGTGGGAAGAATGTCCCTTACATTGGTGGTCAGTGGGAAGAATGTCCCTTACATTGGTGGTCAGTGGGAAGAACGTCCCTTACATTGGTGGTCAGTGGGAAGAACGTCCCTTACATTGGTGGCCAGTGGAAAGAATGTCCCTTACATTGGAGGTCAGTGGGAAGAATGTCCCTTACATTGGAGGTCAGTGGGAAGAATGTCCCTTACATTGGAGGTCAGTGGGAAGAATGTCCCTTACATTGGTGGTCAGTGGGAAGAATGTCCCTTACATTGGAGGTCAGTGGGAAGAATGTCTCTTACATTGGAGGTCAGTGGGAAGAATGTCCCTTACATTGGTGGTCAGTGGGAAGAATGTCCCTGACATTGGAGGTCAGTGGGAAGAATGTCCCATACATTGGTGGTCAGAATGGCGTCCTTCCCATCAGCTAAAAAAGATTATTAATGTCATGCTGTTGGCTCTGCCAAGTGGCATTGGACGCAGAACTATCAATACATCATCAGATGGGAGGTCAATCAGCCACAGCTCAAGAAACCCCTAGCAACCTCTTGAGGATCCCTAGTTTTCTATGGAACCCTGGCCGAGACTGGTTGGGCAAAGACCCCAATATTCCTCCACCTTTTCCCTTCCCTCGGAGGGGAGGAGAAGAAATCCCAACCCACTTAGTGCAGCTCTGTAGCCCCCAACCTCATGTCTCTTTCAGTATAGCCTGACTCTTCCCTAATTTATCCAAAGTTAAAAAAAATACAATTTTCAGCTGGTTCTGAGTACTAGGATAGCGGGCGCATCTCTGAGGTTTGCACATTAAATCATGAAGACATTTCATATTGGTGGTAGATGGTTACTTGAATGTACGGCGCAGCACAAGCCGGGGTCGCAGTCGCTCTGCTTCTCACAGATGGCGCCACTCTCTCCCTTCTCGGATTTCTTGCATTGTCCCCAGATGCACAGCTTCCCCTCGCAGCATTCACCATCCCTAGCGCACTGCATGAGAATAGAGAGAAAAAAAGCCACCAATCAGATGTGTGCAATGATGCAACCGCACAGTCCACTGAAGCATTCATGGGAGAGAGCGCACACCGAAATCCGCTCAATTCCCAATATGACAGGAAGGCTTCAGCTCCATCCCCTCCCGAAAAATGCCCCACAACGCGTTTCACCTAATTGTAGAGAATCTATGTATGTCACTGCCTTCACATCAGCCAGGGGGGCCGGTGAACTACACAGAGCCCACAGGACAAGCTGCAGCCATAAATTGAAAAAAAAAATTAAAAGTCATCCCTTTATTGGCCAGAACCCCCACTACGTTGGGTCTAGACCAGGGGTAGGCAACCTCGGAGCCACAGGACTACAAGTTCCATCATGCCTCTGCAAGTCATGGCTGTAACTGTCAGTTTTGTAATCTTTGCAATGCCTCATGGGAAATGTAGTTCCACAACAGCTAGAGAGCCATAGGTTGCCTACCCCTGGTCTAGACCAGTGTCCCTCTCCGACCTAGATTGACTTTGCTACTGGAAGCCCCGCCCAACTCTCATCCCTCTGTCCAGTGGAAGGACTTCAGCAGCTGCTCCAATTGTGAACACAATGATAACTTTGGGTCTCCATTCCAGTATCTGTAGCCATATCCAGTGGGTTCCTGGATGGGTTCCTGGCTGGGTGAGGAGCAGAAGAAGGCAGCAGAGCTGTCCCAATAGCCATGCAAGTCCATCCATCTTATAGATGATAGCAACTTCAGTCTAACTCCGTCCTAGCCACGCCGTTGACGCATTTCACCCTCGTTGGGCAAAACGCGTTGGGAGTGGCCAGTACAGAGGCTGAAGCTGCTATAATCAGACAGTTGGGCTTGCACGGGGGGGGGGGGGGGGGCAAATATTGGGGCAGCTCTTCTGCCTTCTCCTCTGCTCCGATTGGTTACGGTGTATTGAGGTAGCCAAAGATTAGCCTGAAATGGAAAACTGACCTCAACTATATCAGAGAGGAACACAGAGAGAGGATCATAAAGGCTACACCCAGGGCGGACTGACCATTTGGAAACTTGGGCACAGCCCGAGGGCCTGGGGTCAGTAGGGGGCCCCATGAGATGCCCCTGGTACCTTTTCATAGGCTTTTTTGAGTTTGGACAAGGACACAAGGGCCCCATGATCCCCTATTGCCCGGGGGCCCCATGAGTTGTCAGTCCGCCCCTGGCTACACCAGACACCTCTGCTCTTACACCATGACTGATGGGTTAACTTTAATGAAAAATTCAAGGCAGACCCTCTGGCAGAGGATTAGTAACTGTGTTCAGCCGGTCTTGTGATTTACACATCACTACCAAACAGTGACATCAGGGTGACACCTTAGGTCATGACTGCAGCTTCTTGTGTCACCTGCTCACCAGCCAACAAATGTAATCACCTTGATCATTCAACAGGTGAGCAGGTAGGTGACCCAGGAAGCTGCAAATGTAATACTGGGAATACCTTTTGAGGTGACAGGCTTGAGGCGCCACTCACAGTTGGGCAATATGAAGTAACCCCGCCAATGAGCTGAGAGTGGGAGCAGGTATCCTAACACCATCCAGGGGTGTAGAATTGCAAGATATGGACGCCGCTCAAACCGGCCCCCATGGATTGAGGATTGAGTGTGTGTGTTGACCTCAGCCCTTGCACCAGCCACGTCTGACGCGTTTCGCCCCACCCATTTGGGCTTGGTTACAGAGGCAGGCCTCTGTGACCAAGACTGGAAGGGTGGGATGAAACTCGTTAGAACTGAGACCAAGTCCCAGTGGGTGGTGGGAAACGCGTCAGAGGACGTGGCTGGTGCCAGGGCTGAGGTCAACACACACACTCAATCCACGTGGGCCGGTTTGAGCGGTGTCCAAATGGGAATATCTTTGTCACCTGCCTGGCTGCAATGTCCAAAAGTTACTGGTAGAGGGGCCCCGGACACAGGTTATCAAAATGACGACGTCATCAATTGAGCCCAAATCACTTGTATTCCGTAGGTCATCAAAAAAAAAAACAGGGACCCCCCCCCATCCCCAGGAGAGGGCATTCACCTGGCCTGGGAAATCCAAGTGTAATAGGTCAAAGAGACAACCAAATAAAACATCTTTAGGAGTCCAAAGTCTTTCTTGTTCAGCCGGTAACAACAAGCCGGGCAACGCGTTTCAGGATGGGCCACACAAGCCCCCTTCATCAGGGCTGGGTGAAATGGCGGGGTGTTAGATGGACTCAAAATGACTCCTGCAGGCAGAGGATGTTCTAAGCAACCCTCAGTGTTGGTGTTCACAGGAGAAGTGGCAAAGACCCTGACCCTGATAAAAGAGGGATTGTGTGGCCCTCGAAATGCCCGGGAACCAGATGAACATTGAAGACTTTGGATTCCATCGGATTTTTTGTTTGGCGCCCTCTTTGACCTATTACACTTGACTGTGCAGCGTGGCAGAGATGCGCGGATTACAAAACCGGCTGAACAGAACTGCAAACGCTTTGGCCATTATAAAGATTCACATTTATGTATTACAACTGTGTTCCTGCAGTTCAATTTTGTAGGCTTGGATTTGGGATGTCCTTGATGTTCGAGTTGAACGTAAGTGTTCGCCCGCCGCGCCCCACAATGCACTGCACTCTGACAGTGCATTGTGACTGGCCAAAGCAATGCACCTGACCACAGGTCAGGTGCAATGCTTTGGCCAATCACAGGACAACTGGGAGGAGCTAGCGGCGACGTCACCGCTAGCTCCGCCCAATTGTTTACATCTGACCAGCAAATGCTGAGTGCTCGGCGGGTGCGGACGGATCTGCGGGCGTCGGGGTTTTTTTATTTCGGCGAGTTGGCGTTGTTGTGACATCACTGGACACCATGACTGACGATGGATTACAAAGACAGAAACATTTTTTTTTTAAATAAAAGACTGTCTTCTGTAATTTTTTACACTATATTTTTTTTAAGCCCCCCCCATCCGCAGACCCCCACAATCACCGGCCACCAGTGTGGGGAAGAGGCCCTTGTCCCCATCAACAAAGTGGGGACAAAGTGCTTTGGGGGGGAGCCCCCCTGCGCCAAAATCCCCCCACTGCATGTTGAGGGCATGTGGCCTGGTATGTGCTCGCTCCCCCCCCCCTTTTCTGACCTGCCAGGCTGCAGGCTCTGATAAGGGTCTGGTATGGATTTTCGGGGGGACAGGAAGTCAAGGGAAATCTCCCCTTTACTAGAGACAGATGGCAAAAAAAAAAAAAAAAAAATCTGCTCTGATGACGGATTTTTCAGAATTCGGTACAAACATTGAACTAAAATTGAACAGCCCCAGTATTCAGGACGTACCGCTTCCTGATCCTTGCACGGCAGGCATCTATAGACGAAGTCCGACAGATGACAGAAGCCGCCCACATCGCAGTCCTCGTCCACAATGCACTCCTGGAAGGAAACAGAAGAGATCAGAAAGTGGAAATAAAAGTTACACCCTTAAAATGTCTAAAGCTGGAAATCCACCCTCCATGTTTGACGTTTACAATGTAACAATTTTTTTGGGGGGTTTTGGACAAAGAAAGGAAACCCCCATGTGAGAAGAAATCTCCCCATCGTGAGGATAACCCCCTCTAAGGCCCGCTTCACACCTCTGCAGTTTGTATTCGATCTGTTTCTGCAGAGCGTTTTGTACTTTTGACGCATTTTTCACAAGATTTTTGATGCATTTTGCTTTTTTGTGCTTTTTTTTTTTTTTTTTTGGCCATTTTGTTGTTGGGCACATTGAAAAACGGAAAAAGTCTATTGACCCAAAAATGCACCATTTTGTGTTTAACCTCCCACCTACCGGGCACTCCTACCCCCTTCCTGCCCAGGCCAATTTCCAGCTTTCAGCGCTGTCACACTTTGAATGACAATTGAGCAGTCATGCAACACTGTACCCATATGACATTTTTATCATTTTTTTCACACTCATAGAGATTTATTTTGGTGGTATTTACACACTGCTGGGGGTTTTATTTTTTGTGCTATAAACAAAAAAATAGAGCAAAATATTTGAAAAAAAAGGTTTTCTGTTTCTATTATAAAATTTTGCAAACAAGTAATTTTTCTCCTTTACTGATGTGCGTTGGTGAGACTGCACTGATAGGCAGCACTGATGGGCACTGATAGGCAGCACTGATGGACACTAATGAAGTGGCACGGATAGGCAGCACTGATAGGCAGCACAGATAGGCAGCACTGATGGACACTAATGAAGTGGCACGGATAGGCAGCACTGATAGGCAGCACAGATAGGCAGCACTGATGGGCACTAATGAAGTGGCACAGATAGGCAGCACTGATAGGCGGCACTGATAAGCTCGCACTGATGATGCTGCACTGATAGGCAGGACTGATGAGCTGGCACTGATGGGCACTGATGAGGTGGCACAGATAGGCAGCACTGATAGGAGGCACTGATAAGCTCGCACTGATGATGCTGCACTGATAGGCAGGACTGATGAGCTGGCACTGATGGGCACTGATAGGCAGCACTGATGGGTACTAATGAAGTGGCACGGATTGGCAGCACTGATAGGCGGCACTGATAAGCTCGCACTGATGATGCTGCACTGATAGGCAGGACTGATGAGCTGGCACTGATGGGCACTGATGAGGTGGCATAGATAGGCAGCACTGATAGGAGGCACTGATAGGCGGCATTGATGAGCTAGCATTGATGATGCTGTATTGATGGGTGGCACTGCTGGGCGCAGGTGGGTGGCACAGGTGAGCAGCACTGATGGGCACAAGTAGGTGGCACAGGTGGGTGGCACTGATGGGCACAAGTAGGTGGCACAGGTGGGCACAAGTAGGTGGCACAGGTGGGTGGCACTGATGGGCACAAGTAGGTGGCACAGGTGGGTGGCACTGATGGGCACAAGTAGGTGGCACAGGTGGGTGGCACTGATGGGCACAAGTAGGTGGCACAGGTGAGCAGCACTGATGGGCACTGATCATCAGTGCCCTGATGATCAGTGCTGATCATTTCTCTGACAACTGCTGGTTATGGTCAGTACTTTCCTCATGCTGTGACAGTGCGAGGAAAGTGAAGTCGATAACCAGCAAATGCATTTACGTGGTCATTAGACACAGCTGATCACGTGGTAAAAGCCCGCCGTGATTGGCTGTTTACGGTATCACGTGATCAGCTGTGTCCGTAGGGGCGCGCAGGGGGCGTGTTCTGGAATGACGTCCATGGACATCGTCCCAGAACCAGCCAATCATGCTGCAGCTGTCCTTCGGCTATAGCGCGGTAGGGAACTGGTTAAAAAAATCCCGACCCTTTCCAAAAAAGAAAAACGCAGAGATGTGAACGTGTCCCATAGGAAACCATGTTATATGGACTGTCGTGCGTTTCTGCAAAAAGCACTACAACAACGCAGCGGTGAGAACCGGGCCTTAGATATCTGTCACCATCACAGGCGGTTTGGCTATAAATCCACTTTAGGGCTCATTTACACTGGTGGTTGAAGGGCAGTAAAACCGTGTGGCCGAGTCCCTTTTTTTTACTGCCCCTCAATTCTCTCCCTTTAGCTGCAGAGGCAGCGGTCGATACACGTTCCACAGCCAGGAAGCTTTGCTTCGCCTCCGGGGCAGGAAAAGGTGAATGTAGTGTCCACTCATTCACGTGAATTAGGCTGCTCTGCAACTGTGTGCAATACATGGGTTCAAGGGGTTGATGCAGGCAGTGAGGAGGACATACAGCGCCTCCTCTCTGCCATTCAAATGCTCTCTGAAGAGGGATCTGAACACAAGTCGCTCTTCAGAGATCAAAGCCCTTAAAGTTCTTCCCAATGGTTGGCACCACCATATCCCTGCTTATTACCCTTATTGGCCGGCAAGGAGACTTCGGTGCCCCACTCACTTGGTCGCTGGGGCCCGATGTCATGGCTAAATAATGTCACACTTACCTATTCCATGCGCCTTCCTCCAGAGCCGCAGCCAGTTCTAGAGGAGGCGCGGGCTTAAGAAGTTAGCTCTTATTGATAATAAATATAAAATATTAAAAAGTGTAATGAATATATACTGTCATGGAAAGTTTGTATTACAGGTTGAACTTTAAATGTGTCATATATGAGTGTTATTCATATGTCTCTCGTGTGGTTTAATTAAAGCTCTGAAGGCTGCAATTGGGCCATGTGCATGTACAATGTATGTATTACAGTACTCAGCTCGGTAATGGATGAGATGGCAGATCTGCGCTTATAGACCGGCGTGTATACCACCATTCGATGCGAATGCCGCCGGCGGTAGGCCGCGGGCCTGTATCCACATATCAGCAGCATAGTACCACATGGACTTCGTATAGCCAGGCGCCGGGCAGTGCGAACTCCGCCTGTAGGCTCATGTATATCTTCCAAACCACTACCGACCTGAACTGTATCTGGATGGATGTGTTTTAATAAAGATCGTATCGGGCCCATTCAGATACAGACTGGCACTGTTTAATCTAAGGGATGCTTGTACAGGGAATGGACATACTACTAGGAGCTGATAGCATGTAAATGATGGGAAACTTGCTCTCCACAGAGAGCTCACCGGGGGGAGGGGAGAACTGGTTTCCAGTATAGATAAGAGGAAAGGCTACGCTCCAATCAGGATGTACATTCTGTGTATAGATACTCCCTATACATTGTTCTGTGGGAGGAGATTGACCTGAAACCCCCCCTGTGTGGGGGGGGGGGGGGCGTGTGTGTGCTTGTAATAAAACAGGAGGCTGGGGTTGGAGCCAGTCTCAGAGTGAATTCCAACTGCAACCTGAGAGTGTCGAGTGATCATTCCTGGGTAACAGGAGCTCCATTTTCCCCCACATCTCAACAGAGCTAAACCAGTTGGAGGCGCAGGAATCGTGGAGTTTAGCTGCAGTCGGGGTAAGTGGAGGGCGTAATACGGCTGCAGCGAGATTCGCACAGCTTTATGGGGGATTTCTGCGCATCCAACTGCGAGTACTCACGGTAAGGAGAAATTCGTTAAAAGCGAATTTCCAAGACAATACTGTATAGTCCATGTGAGTCCAGGTCACACAGGCAATATAGTTAAGGGGCCGGTAGCCCACTTTTATTAAATAGGAGAAAACAAAACAAAAGTCCATCCAGGATCACCACGCACGGATCTCAACTTCATTCAGCCAACATAAATGAAAAATACTAAACCACCTGGCTGTCTGGTCAGCAATACCTCTGCTTGTTTTGCTCTCCCAGGCCACTGGCTATTCAGGCTTGCCCACATGGCCTCTTGACAGTGTTTCCCCAGTATCTCCAGCTTGCACCCACCAGAGATTTCCAGATTCTCTCCAGCCCCCCTGGACTCCGCAGCTTCCTCAGTCCACCACACCCTCTATTGGTCTCCCAGACTCTTGGAGACAGCCAAAGTTTCCCAGTCCTTGGGCCCAGAATCCCCCTCACATGGGTTGTAGTCTCCACCAGGAACTCCCAGCTGTCCTGGCATGGTTCTGCCTTCAAACATCTCCAACTCCCACCACCTACTGCTCTCACCAGCCCATGGTTGTGTGGCACCTGGGCACACACCCTGCTGGTTGTCTACAACAGTGTTTCCCAACCTCTTTTCAGTCAAGGCACTCTTTAAAATGATCGACAGTCCAAAGGCACCCCATTCTAAAATGTGAAAAACTATTCTAATGGTTTTATATATCGCAGCAACATCCACACATGTAGGACACCCAACGTTAGAGGCAGGGGTGGACTGACCATTCGGGCACTCGGGCAACTGCCCGAGGGCCCGGGGTCAGTAGGGAGCCCCATGAGATGCCCCTGGTACCTTTCATAGGCTTTTTTGGGTGTGCTTTGAGTCTGGGCGATGACACAGGGGCCCCATGATCCCCTATTGCCCGGGGGCCCCATGAGTTGTCAGTCTGCTCCTGATCAGAGGTGATTTATTCTTCCAAAGCAAATACACTTTTGCACACTGGTACTGTCTAGTATGCCAATGTTTCTCCTCTCCCTCAGTTTTTCTCCATCACTGAGCTAAGGTGACCCATCACTGACAGAGAGGGGTGGGGAGAGTCAAACTAGGATGCTGTGCAGGCAACCGACATCCTCCTTATCAACTTATGTCATTGGTTGTCAGGATGCGGCAGCTAGAAGGTCGTAATGGTGCACAATGAAAACCAGTGGCTTTGTGTAACTAAAAGACAGGCTTGTTCCACCCGTTGGTGTGTATACAAGTTTGGGGCAATTTTTAGACATTTTGCCAAGGCACCCCTGAAGAAACCTCAACACACCCCTGAAGAAACCTCAAGGCACCCTTGAAGAAACCTCAAGGCACCCCTGAAGAAACCTTAAGGCACCCTTAAAGAAACCTCAAGGCACCCTTAAAGAAACCTCAAGGCACCCCTGAAGAAACCTCAAGGCACCCCTGAAGAAACCTTAAGGCACCCTTGAAGAAACCTTAAGGCACCCTTAAAGAAACCTCAAGGCACCCCTGAAGAAACCTCAAGGCACCCTTAAAGAAACCTCAAGGCACCCCTGAAGAACCCACAAGGCACCCCTGAAGAACCCTCAAGGCACCCTTAAAGAAACTTCAAGGCACCCCTGAAGAAACCTCAACGCACCCTTGAAGAAACCTCAAGGCACACCTGAAGAAACCTCAAGGCACCCCTGAAGAAACCTCAAGGCACCCTTAAAGATACCTCAAGGCACCTCTGAAGAAACCTCAACGCACCCTTGAAGAAACCTCAAGGCACACCTGAAGAAACCTCAAGGCACCCCTGTAGAAACCTCAACGCACCCTTGAAGAAACCTCAAGGCACCCCTGAAGAAACCTCAAAGCACCCTTAAAGAGACCTCAAGGCACCCTTAAAGAAACCTCAAGGCACTCCAGGGTGCCTGGGCACCCTGGTTGAGAAAGGCTGGTCTACAACACTCGGACAATGGGTTGGAGAGTCCGTCCCACCCAAGACTCTCTCAAAACTCTCTCTCTGGAGGAATCTTCAGACTACAGAGCCCCATCCGGCAATACTAAGATCTGGAGAAAGCTGCAAAGCACTTTTCTCCACTCAGAAACTATGCTCTGTAGCCCTGCACTCAGCAGACATGCAAACTCTGCGTCTTTTCCCTGCCCATTCCCATCGTGACAGAGCCTTGTCCCAATATGTAAAGATTATATCCAAAATATATATTTGTTTATTATATTAAATTACATTTTATAGATCCTTTCCACCTATGTATTTTATAAAGTAAGCCCTTAAAAAACTCACTGGCGCAAAATTAAAGATCAGAAATTAAAAAATTGCATAAAAAAATATATATATAACAATTTTATATATATATATATATATATATGTGTATATATATTTATATATATGTGTGTGTCTGTGTGTGTATAAATATATATATACATATATATATATATATATATATATATATATATATATATAAAATTGTTATATATTTTTATATGTAATTTTTTAATTTCTGATCTTTAATTTTGCGCCAGTGAGTTTTAAGGGCATACTTTATAAAATACATAGGTGGAAATGATCAAGAAAATATAATTTAAAATAATAAACAAATATATATTTTGGATATAATCTTTACATATTGTGACAAGGCTCTGTCACGATGGGAATGGGCAGGGAAAAGACAAAGAGTTTGCATATATACAGTCAGGTCCATAAATATTGGGACATCGACACAATTCTAACATTTTTGGCTCTATACACCACCACAATGGATTTGAAATTAAACAAACAAGATGTGCTTTAACTGCAGACTGTCAATTTTAATTTGAAGGTATTTACATCTAAATCAGGTGAACGGTGTAGGAATTACAACAGTTTGCATATGTGCCTCCCACTTGTTAAGGGACCAAAAGTAATGGGACAGAATAATAATCATAAATCAAACTTTCACTTTTTAATACTTGGTTGCAAATCCTTTGCAGTCAATTACAGCCTGAAGTGTGGAACGCATAGACATCACCAGACGCTGGGTTTCATCCCTGGTGATGCTCTGCCAGGCCTCTACTGCAACTGTCTTCAGTTCCTGCTTGTTCTTGGGGCATTTTCCCTTCAGTTTTGTCTTCAGCAAGTGAAATGCTCAATCGGATTCAGGTCAGGTGATTGACTTGGCCATTGCATAACATTCCACTTCTTTCCCTTAAAAAACTCTTTGGTTGCTTTTGCAGTCTGCTTTGGGTCATTGTCCATCTGCACTGTGAAGCGTCCAATGAGTTGTGAAGCATTTGGCTGAATATGAGCCGATAATATTCCCGAAACACTTCACAATTCATCCGGCTGCTTTTGTCAGCAGTCACATCATCAATAAATACAAGAGAAGCAGTTCCATTGGCAGCAATACATGCCCACGCCATGACACTACCACCACCATGCTTCATTGATGAGGTGGTATGCTTAGGATCATGAGCAGTTCCTTCTCCATACTCTTCTCTTCCCATCACTCTGGTACAAGTTGATGTCGGTCTCATCTGTCCATAGGATGTTGTTCCAGAACTGTAAAGGCTTTTTTACATGTCGTTTGGCAAACTCTAATCTGGCCTTCCTGTGTTTGAGGCTCACCGATGGTTTACATCTTGTGGTGAACCCTCTGTATTCACTCTGGTGAAGTCTTCTCTTGATTGGTGACTTTGACACACATACACCTACCTCCTGGAGAGTGTTCTTGATCTGGCCAACTGTTGTGAAGGGTGTTTTCTTCACCAGGGAAAGAATTCTTCAGTCATCCACCACAGTTGTTTTCCGTGGTCTTCCGGGTCTTTTGGTGTTGCTGAGCTCACCGGTGTGTTCCTTCTTTTTAAGAATGTTCCAAACAGTTGTTTTGGCCACGCCTAATGTTTTTGCTATCTCTCTGTGTCAAGGTCCTACCTTTTCCCAGAGGTTTTGTTACTCCATGTGCTGGCATCCATCTTGGATTTCTGCTGAGCATGATGGGAATCTTTTATGCCTTCAGGTCTCTGAGGTCCATCCCCCAGAGGGGTGTGGCTGAGTACATATAAGCCTGTGATCCGCACATGCTCTTTACACTTGTGTCTTGGTCTTGCTACAGCTCTGTGTATACGCTCGTGACGCTTCTGGTATTCTGACTCGGCTTGTACTAAGACCATTCTCTGTGTTTCCCTTTGATCTGACCTTCCGTTGCTGAACCCGGCCCGTGACCTGTGATTCTCTGTCTACTGTTCTGTACTGTTTTGTCCCGTTGTTATTGACCCAGCTTGTCTGACTACGCTATTGTCATTCTCACCAGCTACACGCCATTGGCGGTGGCCATTACCGCAGCTGGGGTGTCTCGGGGGCCGCGACCTGGTCCCTGGTTGCGTCAAGTCCATCCCCACCATCAGGGGCCCTGGTGAAGGGCAGCCTGGGACTTAGACTCCGCGCCCTGAGGGACTTCAGTCTGTTGGTGGTGGTTGTCGTCAGCCAGTGCGTTACCCTGCCACTAGGCCTACCTGTCCGTTCCACAGCCCTGCCCTGACACTCTGATGGGTTTGTTTTGTTTTTTCAGCCTAATGATGGCTTCACTGATAGTGACAGCTCTTTGGATCTCATCTTGAGAGTTGACAGCAACAGATTCCAAATGCAAATAGCACACTTGAAATGAACTCTGGACCTTTTATCTGCTCATTGTAATTGGGATAATGAGGGAATAACACACACCTGGCCATGGAACAGCTGAGAAGCCAATTGTCCCATTACTTTTGGTCCCTTAACAAGTGGGAGACACATATGCAAACTGTTGTAATTCCTACACCGTTCACCTGATTTGGATGTAAATACCCTCAAATTAAAGCTGACAGTCTGCAGTTAGAGCACATATTGTTTGTTTAATTTCAAATCCATTGTGGTGGTGTATAGAGCCAAAAATGTTAGAATTGTGTCGATGTCCCAATATTTATGGACTTGACTGTATATGTGTGTGTGTATATATATATATCTATGTGTGTTTATATATATATATATATATAAAATTGTTATATATTTTTTTTTTTTTTTTTGTAATTTTTAAATTTCTGATCTTTAATTTTGCACCAGTGAGTTTTAAGGGCTTACTTTATAAAGTGCATAGGTGGAAATGATCTATAAAATGTAATTTAATATAACAAACAAATATATATTTTGGATATAATCTTTACATATTGTGACAAGGCTCTGTCACGATGGGAATGGGCAGGGAAAAGATGCAGAGTTTGAATATATATATACTATACAAAAGTATTGGCCCCGCCCTCCAAATCATGTGATTCAGGTGTTCCAATCCCCTCCATGGACACAGGTGTATAAAATCATCACCTAGGCATGCAGACGGCTTCTACAAACATTTGTGCCCTATCTGTATGAAAACACAATGTTTAAAATCACGCCACACCAAAACGCACGGTACTGCAGCAGCATGCGTCTTAGTAGGCACACATACACGTACATTTGTTAGATGCGTGGGGGTGTCATTGAGAATTAATGGCACCTACATGCATCTGCAAAAGGCAGCACGTTTTTGAGTGGTGCGGGAAAATACACAATTTTGCACATCTTCCCGCACCGTAGCTGGGGTGAAAAAGCCCCCCCGAGGGATCTACTTTAAATTGAAAAAAAAAAATACAAAGGACAGAGCTGGTCCTGACGGGTTATGATTTTAATTCTTCGATTTTATTGGTAGCCGAGGAACAAATCTTATCGACCCCGAAGCAATGTTTATTGACGACGTCTTCCTGGACGGCTCGCCAGACGAACGATTCTCCTGCCAAATGTACAGACCAGCAGCTGTCCTGCTTATCATTAATGCTCTAAGTGGCTTCATTAAGTGGGAGGGGCCTAGGATGAAAAAAAACAGAAAAAGCGAAGGTTCTCGATCCCCCTGAGCATTCGTCTAATTGCCAGGGACAGAATGTACCCGCTACCTTTCATGTAATTAAAATCATTTGTGTTTTTTTTTTTTTCTTTTTCAGATGCTGTCTCCATGGAAATGATACTTGTTTATCTATCTGAAGACAGCGTTTGTTGCGCTTGTTTATCCCTGCGTGGAATTTTGTTTACCGGTTTGGGAAAAGTTTCTGCACGCCATAAAAGACTTTCAAAAGTCTGAAGATTTTATTTATTTTTATTTTTTTTAATCTGCAGCTCTCATTATAATAACCCCTGGGGATCCCACTATATAGATCCTCCTTCAGGAACTTCCTGTTACATGGTGACAACGCTCTGTCCCTCTCTCCCAAATGTGCCTCTGTGTTGTCACCCTGTTGGGCGCTCCTCTGATTGGAGACTGCAAGTGGCTTTGCCAGCACGCAGGACACAGGCCTGGTGATCATCTGCAGGGCTGGGCTGGGAATTGTCACTTTGCATTTTGTTGGGAGATTATTTCCGGCTGCGGCTGAGCTGAGCTCGGGATCCCCAAAGCTGCTGTCATCCTGTGCTGTGCTCTGTGTGCCCCACATCCGCCAACCAGCATCACATCCGCATTACATACGCAGAGCAATCGCAGACAGACACTCTTATTAGAGCTGTAACCAAAGGACCGCTATCCTGGGTCATAGAACATTCCGGAGAAGACAGAGAGTGTGAAAATTGCTGCAATATGACTGGGAGAGAGGGACTCAGAGATGTGTGCCAATGACAGCAAATGAGAGGAGAGGAGAGGGGAGAGAGAAGAAAGAGGAGAAGAGAGTGGTGAGAAGAGGGGAGAGAGAAGATGAGAGATGGAAGAGGGAAAGAGAGGAGAGGAGAGGAGAGAGAGGAGAGCGGTAAGGAGAGGAAAGAGAGAGGTAGGGAGAGGAGAGAAGTGAGGAGAGGACAGGAGTGGGGAGAGAAGAGAGGTAAGCAGAGGAGAGAGGTGGGGAGAGGAGAGAGGTGAGTAGAGCAGAGAGGTGAGGTGAGAGGTGGGTAGAAGAGAGAGATGGGGAGAGGAGGGAGGTGGGGAGAGGAGAGTGGTGGGGAGAGGAGAGTGGTGGGGAGAGGACAGAAGTGGGGAGAGGAGAGAGGTGGGGGAGGAGAGAGGTGGGGAGAGGAGAGAGGTGGGGAGAGGAGAGAGGTGGGGGAGGAGAGAGGTGGGGAGAGGACAGAAGTGGGGAGAGGAGAGAGGTGAGGAGAGGACAGAAGTGGAGAAAGGAGAGAGGTGGGGGGAGGAGAGAGGTGGGGGGAGGAGAGAAGTGGGGAGAGGACAGAAGTGGAGAGAGGAGAGAGGTGAGGAGAGGAGAGAGGTGGGGAGAGGAGAGAGGTGAGGAGAGGAGAGAGGTGAGGAGAGGAGAGAGGTGAGGAGAGGACAGAAGTGGAGAAAGGAGAGAGGTGGGGGGAGGAGAGAGGTGGGGAGAGCAGAGAAGTGGAGAGAGGAGAGAGGTGGGGAGAGGAGAGAGGTGGGGAGAGGTGAGAGGTGGGGAGAGAGGTGAGGAACAAAAGAAGAAGGAGAAAAGGAGGAGATCAGAGAAAAAAAAATAATGGAGAGCTGTGATGGGACGAGAAAGAAAAGAGGAAAAAATAGGATTGGAGAGGCAGATGAAAGAGGGGGGATGGGGAGGGAGAGGAGATGAGAGAAGTGAAGGGAGAGGAGGGATGGAGAGGGAATAGAAGAAGGAATAAAGAGAATAATGACAATTGGAAAGATGAGAGAAGAGGTGAGGAGATGGACGGAAGGAGAGAAGAGGATGGGGGGAGCAGCGAGGAGAGGAGAGAGGTGAGGTGAGGAGAGAGGTGGGTAGAGGAGAGAGGTGTGGTGAAGTGAGGAGAGGAGAGAGGTGGGTAGAGGAGAGAGGTGAGGAGGATGGGGGGAGCAGCGAGGAGAGAGGTGAGGAGAGGAGAGGAGAGAGGTGGGTAGAGGAGAGAGGTGAGCTGAGGAGAGGAGAGAGGTGAGGAGGATGGGGGGAGCAGCGAGGAGAGGAGAGGTGAGGAGGATGGGGGGAGCAGCGAGGAGAGGAGAGAGGTGAGGTGAGGAGAGAGGTGAGGAGGATGGGGGGAGCAGCGAGGAGAGGAGGGAGGTGAGGTGAGGAGAGAGGTGAGGAGAGGAGAGAGGTGAGGAGGATAGGGGGAGCAGCGAGGAGTGGAGAGAGGTAGGTAGAGGAGAGAGGTGAGGAGGATGGGGGGAGCAGCGAGGAGAGGAGGGAGGTGAGGTGAGGAGAGAGGTGAGGAGAGGAGAGAGGTGAGGAGGATGGGGGGAGCAGCGAGGAGAGGAGGGAGGTGAGGTGAGGAGAGAGGTGAGGAGAGGAGAGAGGTGAGGAGGATAGGGGGAGCAGCGAGGAGTGGAGAGAGGTAGGTAGAGGAGAGAGGTGAGGAGGATGGGGGGAGCAGCAAGGAGAGGAGAGAGGTGAGGTGAGGAGAGAGGTGAGGAGAGGAGAGAGGTGAGGAGGATGGGGGGAGCAGCGAGGAGAGGAGGGAGGTGAGGTGAGGAGAGAGGTGCGGAGAGGAGAGAGGTGAGGAGGATGGGGGGAGCAGCGAGGAGAGGAGGGAGGTGAGGTGAGGAGAGAGGTGAGGAGAGGAGAGAGGTGAGGAGGATGGGGGGAGCAGCGAGGAGAGGAGGGAGGTGAGGTGAGGAGAGAGGTGAGGAGAGGAGAGAGGTGAGGAGGATAGGGGGAGCAGCGAGGAGTGGAGAGAGGTAGGTAGAGGAGAGAGGTGAGGAGGATGGGGGGAGCAGCGAGGAGAGGAGAGAGGTGAGGTGAGGAGAGAGGTGAGGAGGATGGGGGGAGCAGCGAGGAGAGGAGGGAGGTGAGGTGAGGAGAGAGGTGAGGAGAGGAGAGAGGTGAGGAGGATGGGGGGAGCAGCGAGGAGAGGAGGGAGGTGAGGTGAGGAGAGAGGTGAGGAGAGGAGAGAGGTGAGGAGGATGGGGGGAGCAGCGAGGAGAGGAGGGAGGTGAGGTGAGGAGAGAGGTGAGGAGAGGAGAGAGGTGAGGAGGATGGGGGGAGCAGCGAAGAGAGAAGTTTTGAGACAGTAAAGCACAACCCAGACCAGAAGGAAGAAGACTGTCCCCCTTTGTATGTGATGTACAGAGATGGCCGCTCCCCTGCGGAGTCACCATATAACTCGATCCTGCGGTGACAACACATCGATGGCCTTCACACATCTACAATAAGCCGTCACAAAGGGCCCTTTATAATGTGTTGGCTGCCATGGCACAACCCATGTGGCTCCCCCTGCTGGCCGCCTTCTCCCATCACACCGAGCTCCTGAGAACTGACATCCCGGGAACTTTTCCAGGACAGATCCGCCGCCTGGCTGTTCTTTTTTCCCAGGAGATGAACAAACACAAGCTGGCACTTGCTGCAGGGGAGATTACTGTCCCCGGCCCCCGGCTCTGCCTGCCATCCTAGGCCTCCATTCTCCTGTTACTGCCGCTCGGCTCGCTGCCTGTATTGTCCGACTTCTCAGACGTACCACAAGGACCCCGGGCCCCTCGGACCTCCGTGCTTTGAGCTGATGATGAATTATTAAATGTTTTACCACTGCGGATCCTCTGCTCCTTCCACAGGCTCATTGATAACAGCGACTCTCGACAGTCTCTAATGACATTAAACACCCACAATGACCCTGATTGTCATCTAAGCCGCCTAGGCTTTAGTCTGAGCTCCAGGCAGGGGCGGACTGACAATTCATGGGGCCCCCGGGCAATAGGGGATCATGGGGCCCCTGTGTCCTCGCCCACACTCAAACCACACCCAAAAAAGCCTATGAAAGGTACCAGGGGCATCTCATGGGGCCCCCTACTGACCCCGGGCCCTCGGGCAGTGCCCGAGTTCCCAAATGGTCAGTCCGCCCCTGGCTCCAGGCAGATACAAACGCCACAAAGTAAAGCCGCTCTGTATTCATTAAACTGGATCTTCCATGAAAATGGAAGACACAATGGAACTATTTTTTTTTTTTTGGAGAGGGGGGGGGGGGAGAGTACATGGGATCAGCTCAGGGCCAATCAACACAGAGGGTCAGGGATCATGCAGCCTCATAGGACAGTCAGAGGAGAATGAAAACTCCTCCTACAAGTTTTAACCAGTGCTCTGCTGGACACTGACAGAAGTCACAAGACTGCTATATGCTGCTGATGAGAAAAAGTAATTATGCCCCATTTTTAATGTCAGTGGGAGGAATAGTGCCCCATCATTGGTGTCAGTGGAAGGAATACTGCCCCATTGTTGGTGTCAGTGGCAGGAATTATGCCCCATCATTGGTGTCAGTGGAAGGAATACTGCCCCATTGTTGGTGTCAGTGGCAGGAATTATGCCCCATTGTTGGTGTCAGTGGAAGGAATTATGCCCCATCATTGGTGTCAGTGGAAGGAATACTGCCCCATTGTTGGTGTCAGTGGGAGGAATAGTGCCCCATCGTTGGTGTCAGTGGAAGGAATACTGCCCCATCGTTGGTGTCAGTGGAAGGAATACTGCCCCATTGTTGGTGTCAGTGGCAGGAATTATGCCCAATGTTGGTGTCAGTGGAAGGAATTATGCTCCATTGTTGGTGTCAGTGGAAGGAATTATGCCCCATCGTTGCTGTCAGTGGAAGGAATAGTGCCCCATCATTGGTGTCAGTGGGAGGAATAGTGCCCCATCATTGGTGTCAGTGGGAGGAATAGTGCCCCATCGTTGCTGTCAGTGGAAGGAATAGTGCCCCATCATTGGTGTCAGTGGGAGGAATAGTGCCCCATCATTGGTGTCAGTGGAAGGAATAGTGCCCCATCATTGGTGTCAGTGGGAGGAATAGTGCCCCATCATTGGTGTCAGTGGGAGGAATAGTGCCCCATCATTGGTATCAGTGGGAGGAATAGTGCCCCATCATTGGTATCAGTGGGAGGAATAGTGCCTCATCATTGGTGTCAGTGGTAGGAATAGTGCCTCATCATTGGTGTCAGTGGTAGGAATAGTGCCCCATCATTGGTATCAGTGGGAGGAATAGTGCCCCATCGTTGGTATCAGTGGAAGGAATAGTGCCCCATCATTGGTGTCAGTGGGAGGAATAGTGCCCCATCATTGGTGTCAGTGGGAGGAATAGTGCCCCATCATTGGTGTCAGTAGCAGGAATAATGCCTCAAGGACTGAATAAAGGTGAAGAAAGGGCCGCATCCGGCCCCAGGGCCGCAGTTTGGAGACCACTGCTTTAAGGGATACAAAGAATCCGGAGCCGGTATTTATTACAATGTATCATTTGATTGGAATTAGAAGCGTTGTGATCCCATAAAACATGGAGGATATTAGTCAGAGGTGGCCGGGCCTGCTGAGTGTTGTAGTCCCTGCATGCAGGTAGGTGGTTGCCCATCACCCGCCCCCCTCCCCCGCTGGGAGTTGGTGCGCTCAGCACCCCGAGGAGTTCTATAAATATATCTCCCGGTAAACACGCGGCCATTACAGAGATTAAAGTCTGCCGGCTTCATCTTCCATCCATCTGGAAGTGGGCGTGTCTCCGCTTTCATCAACGCAACCTTCTCCGCATCGCCGCCGGTCGGATCACAAAACCGAGAATTGATGTCAGGGTACACACAGCGCCATCAAAGTAGATCTAAGCCCAGTCACAAAAATCCTCGCAGAATCTTCAACACGATGTCATTTCTAAAGTCGCTCTTCACATTTCTTTCATCCCCTTTTTTTTTTTGCATCTCAGTGCTGCTGATCTCCTGCATCCTTTTTACAGCCACTTCCGGCGATGGGATTTCTCAGGGCGGGTTTCCTGATGGTGACAACAGTGGGCCATGTCTGGATGATGCGTGTTGAATTCAAAAGTCAGGGTGACAACGCAGGAGCACATTTGGCAGACAGGGACAGAGCGTAGTCACCCAATCACAGGAAGTGCTTGACCAAGGACCTAAGGGACCACTTCTCAGGGCTTGGTGGCTGGTCACATGCCTGGACCATGAAGTCCGGAGGAGGGGGGGGGGGGGTGATATATTTAACTGTGACGGGGGCCAGATCAGGTTGTACACATGCCATGGTTGCACCCTCTGAAAAGCGATCCACTGAATCACTGTGATCTCAACCAAAGGAGCTTGGAGAATGACAATCAGGTAGAAACAGCTTCACCTGGCTGCGGCCATCAAATACCACCATTACAAAGAGCCAGAGGTTTGTTTCATTTCAGAGACCGGGGACATGTTAGATCTGCAGTTAGAGACTGGAGATGTGCTGTCAGAGCCAGAGACCGGGGACATGTTACATGCATGGTTAGAGACTGGAGATGTGCTGTCAGAGCCAGAGACCGGGGACATGTTACATGCATGGTAAGAGACTGGAGATGTGCTGTCAGAGCCAGAGACCGGGGACATGTTACATGCATGGTAAGAGACTGGAGATGTGCTGTCAGAGCCAGAGACCGGGGACATGTTACATGCATGGTTAGAGACTGGAGATGTGCTGTCGGAGCCAGAGACCGGGGACATGTTACATGCATGGTAAGAGAATGGAGATGTGCTGTCAGAGCCAGAGACTGGGGACATGTTACATGTATGGTAAGAGACTGGAGATGTGTTGTCAGAGCCAGAGACTGGGGGCATGTTACATGCATGGTAAGAGACTGGAGATGTGTTGTCAGAGCCAGAGACCGGGGACATGTTACATGCATGCATGGTTAGAGACTGGAGATGTGCTGTCACAGCCAGAGACCGGGTACATGTTACATGCATGGTAAGAGACTGGAGATGTGCTGTCAGAGCCAGAGACCGGGGACATGTTACATGCATGGTTAGAGACTGGAGATGTGCTGTCAGAGCCAGAGACCGGGTACATGTTACATGCATGGTTAGAGACTGGAGATGTGCTGTCAGAGCCAGAGACCGGGGACATGTTACATGCATGGTAAGAGACTGGAGATGTGCTGTCAGAGCCAGAGACCGGGGACATGTTACATGCATGGTAAGAGAATGGAGATGTGCTGTCAGAGCCAGAGACCGGGGACATGTTACATGTATGGTAGGAGACTGGAGATGTGCTGTCAGAGCCAGAGACTGGGGACATGTTACATGCATGGTAAGAGACTGGAGATGTGTTGTCAGAGCCAGAGACCAGGGACATGTTACATGCATGCATGGTTAGAGACTGGAGATGTGCTGTCACAGCCAGAGACCGGGTACATGTTACGTGCATGGTAAGAGACTGGAGATGTGTTGTCAGAGCCAGAGACCAGGGACATGTTACATGCATGCATGGTTAGAGACTGGAGATGTGCTGTCACAGCCAGAGACCGGGTACATGTTACGTGCATGGTTAGAGACTGGAGATGTGCTGTCAGAGCCAGAGACCGGGTACATGTTACATGCATGGTTAGAGACTGGAGATGTGCTGTCAGAGCCAGAGACCGGGGACATGTTACATGCATGGTAAGAGACTGGTTATGTGCTGTCAGAGCCAGAGACCGGGGACATGTTACATGCATTGTAAGAACCTGGTTATGTGCTGTCAGAGCCAGAGACCGGGGACATGTTACATGCATGGTAAGAGACTGGTTATGTGCTGTCAGAGCCAGAGACCGGGTACATGTTACATGCATGGTTAGAGACTGGAGATGTGTTGTCAGAGCCAGAGACCAGGGACATGTTACATGCATGGTAAGAGATTGGTTATGTGCTGTCAGAGCCAGAGATCGGGGACATGTTACATGCATGGTAAGAGACTGGTTATGTGCTGTCAGAGCCAGAGACCTGGGACATGTTAAATGCATGGTAAGAGACTGGTGATGTGCTGTCAGAGCCAGAGACTGGGGACATGTTACATGTATGATAAGAGACTGGAGATGTAACGTGGGAGGCAGAGACCGGGGACATGTTACATGCATAGTAAGAGACTGGAGATGTGCTGTCAGAGCCACCAGAGACTGGTGACATGTTACATGCATGGTAAGAGACTGGAGATGTGCTGTAAGAGCCGCCAGAGACTGGTGACATGTTACATACATGGTAAGAGACTGGAGATGTGATGTCAGAGCCAGAGACTGGGGACATGTTACATGCATGGTTAGAGACTGGAGATGTGCTGTCAGAGACAGGGGATATGTTACATACATGGTTAGAGACTGGAGATGTGCTGTCAGAGCCAGAGACTGGGGACATGTTACATGCATGGTAAGAGACTGGAGATGTGTTGTCAGAGACTGGGGACATGTTACATGCATGGTAAGAGACTGCAGATGTGCTGTCAGAGCCAGAGACTGGGGACATGTTACATGCATGGTTAGAGACTGGAGATGTGCTGTCAGAGCCGCCAGAGACTGGTGACATGTTACATGCATGGTAAGAGACTGGAGATGTGCTGTCAGACCCACCAGAGACTGGTGACATGTTACATGCATGGTAAGAGACTGGAGATGTGCTGTCAGACCCACCAGAGACTGGTGACATGTTGCATGCATGGTAAGAGACTGGAGATGTGCTGTCAGAGCCGCCAGAGACTGGTGACATGTTACATACATAGTAAGAGACTGGAGATGTGCTGTCAGAGCCAGAGACTGGGGACATGTTACATGCATGGTTAGAGACTGGTGATGTGACGTGGGAGGCAGAGACTGGAGACATATTACAAGTGGCTGGAGACTGGAGATGTGACTTGGGAGGCAGAGACTGGGGACATGTTACATGTGTGGCTGGAAACTGGGGATGTGCTGTAGGAGGCAGCCAGAGACTGGGGACATGCTACATGTGCAGTTGGAGACTGGGGATGTTCTGTAGAAGCCAGAGACTGGTGACATTACATAGATTGTTGGAGACTGGGGATGTGCTGTGGGAGACAACCAGAGACTGGGGATATGTTACATTCATGGTTGGAGACTGGAGACGTGCTGTAGGAACCAGAGACTGGGGACATGTTACATGACACTGTTAAGGCCCATTCAGGTCTGAGGCCTGGCGTGGTGGAGACTGGAGATGTGCTGTAGAGGCAGCCAGAGACTGGGGACATGCTACATACGCCATTGGAGACCTGAGATGTGCTGTACAAGACAGTCAGAGACTGGGGACATGCTACATGTGTGGTTGAAAACTGGAGATGTGCTGTAGGACACAACCAGAGACTGAGGATATGCTATGCTTGTTTGGAGATGTGAGATGTGCTGTAGGAGGCAGCCAGAGACTGGAGACATGGAACATGTGGGGTTGGAGACTAGAGATGTGCTATAGGAGGCAGCCAGAGACTGGAGAAATGCTACATGTTTTTTTGGAGATCTGAGATGTGTACAAAACAGTCAGAGACTGGGGACATGTTACATTCATGGTTGGAGACTGGAAACATGCTGTGGGATCAGAGACTGGGGACATGTTACATGTGTGGTTGGAGACTGGAAACATGCTGTGGGATCAGAGACTGGGGACATGTTACATGTGTGGTTGGAGACTGGGGAGGTGCTGTGGGATCGGAGACTGGGGACATGTTACATGCGTGGTTGAAGACTGGAGAGGTGCTGTGGGATCAGAGACTGGGGACATGTTGCATGCGTGGTTGGAGACTGGAGAGGTCCTGTGGGATCAGAGACTGGGGACATGTTACATGCGTGGTTGGAGACTGGAGAGGTCCTGTGGGATCAGAGACTGGGGACATGTTACATGCGTGGTTGGAGACTGGAGAGGTGCTGTGGGATCAGAGACTGGGGACATGTTACATGCGTGGTTGGAGACTGGAGAGGTGGTGTGGGATCAGAGACTGGGGACATGTTACATGCGTGTTTGGAGACTGGAGAGGTGGTGTGGGATCAGAGACTGGGGACATGTTGCATGCGTGGTTGGAGACTGGAGAGGTCCTGTGGGATCAGAGACTGGGGACATGTTACATGCGTGGTTGGAGACTGGAGAGGTCCTGTGGGATCAGAGACTGGGGACATGTTACATGCGTGGTTGGAGACTGGAGAGGTGCTGTGGGATCAGAGACTGGGGACATGTTACATGCGTGTTTGGAGACTGGAGAGGTCCTGTGGGATCGGAGACTGGGGACATGTTACATGCGTGGTTGGAGACTGGAGAGGTGCT